>NW_025814504.1:0-168992 GCF_018902025.1 Drosophila willistoni | reverse complement strand
ATTCTAGGCTTATCTTTATCCCAAGTCAATCCTGTCTTAAATCTAATGGAAATCGTTAGATCTTATTTTTGTATTGGATTCTTCTTATTGTGAGGTTTCTAGGATCGAACCATTTGTTCTTCCAGAAGACAAATATCATCCTACATTAAATTTAAAATTGATTTGCCTTGCTTTCACCATTACTTTGTTCAAATGAGTTACCTCTAACTAGGTGCTTTCGTAAGACTGACTTTGCCAGCCTTAATGAAATCATTGCTACTACCGATTGGTCTTATCTGTACAATTGTAGTGATATGAACTCGGCTGTTCGTTTTTTCTATGAAACTCTGAATTCACTCTTTGATATTTGTGGGCCTCTTGGTACGCTGGAGCGGCTTAACAAACCTCCCTGGTTCTCTCGCGAGCTATCCAATTTGAAAAATGTGAAGACACGATATTATAAGAAGTTTCAAAAACACGTCGTTCATCAGATTATGCTTTGTATACAGTCGCTCGTTCAAAATTCATGATGCTTAATTCACAATGCTATAAGAATTATCTTCAGCGGTATAAGCTTCAGTTTTCTTCTGACCCTAAACAATTTTATAATTTTGTTAATTCTAAACGTAAGACCTATGTGCACCCATCTTTTTTGTCTTTTCAAAATAAAAAAGCGAGCACTGATCAGGCAATTGCCGATATGTTTGCGAGTTTTTTCAAAACAACTTATTCCTCAACGGTATATCGAGCAAGTCCGTATCCTTATCACTTAAAAAAGGCTAATTGCATTTTCAATCCAGTGATTGATGAAAGTTCTATTCTTACCGAACTTAAATTAGTTAAACCTGTTTATTCTTCGGGGCCAGACGGTCTTCCTGGATGTGTACTCAGGTTGTGTGCAAACGCATTATGTAAACCCATTTTAAAATTGTTTCTATTGTCTGTAGAATCTTCCTCTTTTCCATCTATTTGGAAGGAGTCGTATATTATTCCTCTGCAAAAAATTGGAAAAAAGTCCGAAGCCTCTAACTATAGGGGTATCTCAAAGTTGTCCGCTATTCCGAAAGCTTTTGAGAAAATTATAACTTCTCAATTGCAACATTTTTGCAGCTCTATTATTTCGCCATCCCAACATGGATATGTGAAACGTAGATCTACAACCACTAACCTTTTAGAATTTACATCAATAATTATCAAGGGGTTCAAAAATGGTAAACAAACTGATGTCATAAACACTGACTTCAGCAAAGCCTTTGATTCCGGTAATCATACCCTATTACTTTCTAAGCTGAGCGACATTGGGTTCCTTTCCTTTCCTTTCCTTTCTTGTGTTCGAGAATATTTAACAAATAGAAAACAGAAGGTACTTTTTAAGTCTTCTTTTTCCGTTTCCATTTCTGTGACTTCTGGTGTACCTTAAGGTAGTCATCTTGGCCTCTGCTCTTCACACTATTTATTAACGATCTTCCATCAGTCATTGTTCATTCGCGTGTGCTTTTGTATGCTGACGATGTTAAGCTTTGTCTTACTTATAAAGATACAGATTCATTTAGTCGGTTGCAGCGTGGCGGCAACTCCCTTATGCAGATTGGCAACGCAGCAGCAGTCGTGAGAAGTGGGCAGTCGAGGTTCAGCAGTCAACAGTCGAGGTTCAGCAGTCAATAGTCAATGTTTAGCAGTCAGAGGTATCAGCAGTCGGAAGTATCAGCAGTCAGCAGTAAGAAGCCGATAAATCAGCAGTACACAGAACCCGAGATTTAAGTTGCATATTGTAATCATTATTCGTTCGTCCACGATTTATAATACTAATAAACTATAATATAATACATTTGGGGACTCATTCGAGGACTCCATCTTACATATGGGGGCTCAACCGATCGCGGACTTTGGAAATACATGATTGGAAAGCTGACAGTGGAAAGAGTGAGACAGCGATAGTTTTCGACAGCAGACGAGAGACGAGACGAGACGAGACAGCGAGTACACTCAGACGAAAAAACGAATTCCAATTTCGCAAGAAGACGCGATGCCCTGGCGCCACACGAAATAAGCAAGACGAAAACATCAAACGAAACGAAAAAGAGACAGCAAGCAGACGCGAAATTTTGGCGGCAAACAAAACGAAAAAAAAGACAGCAAGCAGACGCGAAATTTTGGCGGCAAACAAACGAAGAAAGAGACAGCAAGCAGAAGCGAAATTCTGGCGGCAAACAAAACGAAGAAAGAGACAGCAAGCAGAAGCGAAATTCTGGCGGCAAACGAAACGAAGAAAGAGACAACAAGCAGACGCGAAATTCTGGCGACACAAGAAATGAAGGCAGCAATCGGAAACAACGAGACGAATACAGCAAGCAAAAAACGAAAAGGAGAAGTCGCGAGCAAGGTTCCAATAAGAGAGGATACGTGTCCAATAAGAGTGTTACGAAATCGCATCATTATGTCGGACCAAGAGGACCAATTAGCCCCGATGTCGCACCCAGGTAAAATGATGAATGAATTAGAAGCAATTGAGAACAACCATGGAAATGATGAAAAGGCCGGAATAAATGCAGCAATGCTGGTTGAGAACACCGCGACTCTTCAACAGCTGGTCCAACTATTTTCTCTGAAAGTGCATGCCGACGAAATAGACAAAAAGAATGACACCAAGTTGGTGGTGGAGAACTTTTCCAAAATCATCCCAGAATTCTGCTGGGAAGGAATGTCTGTACAACAGTGGTTTCAAAACTTCGATGCATATGGATTAAACAATAAACAGAAGTAAGTTCAAGCCCGAGCGAAAATGACTGGTACCGCTGCTGTATTTCTCGAGTCTACGGCTGTCTACGAATATGAACAACTTCGCCAGCAAGTCCTGGAGGAATTTGGTTGTGATCAGCCGTGCAGTGCCGAAATTCACAACCAATTATCTCTACGTACGAAGTCCGATGGTGAAAGTTTTCATGAGTACATTTTACAAATGAAACGGATCGCTGCCCGTGGGATTATTGATATGGAGTCAGTTATCAAACACATCGTTAATGGATTGAACCTAAAGAGTGACTACAAATACACGTTGTACGGCTGCAAGTCACTGAAGGAGCTGAAAGACAAATATGACATTTACGAAAAAATCGCCAGTACCAAGGTTAAGGCCGAAGCAGCAAAACGAGCTCCGCAGCAGTTTACGCCGAAATCAAACTTCAATAAGAGTGACAGGAAGCAACATTGCTTCAAATGCGGATCAATGGCGCATCTGCGCAAGGACTGTAAGGAGGAAGTCAAGTGTTTCCGCTGCAACCAAGACACGTGTCCAAAAATTGTCCTACTTCCTCTGTAAACATTGTGTATGAAGAAAACCGACTCAAATCATTGCAGATAGGCGAGGTGAAGGTAAAGGGATTGATAGCGGTGCTGACGTGTCTCTACTTAGAAAGTCTGTGTTCAGCCGAATGCGAGGAGTCCAGCTGCTAGCAAGTACGTCTTGTCTGAGAGGACTAGGAAAGAACACCAAATGTCCTGTAGGTCAGTTCAAGGCAGAGGTGCAGATGATGGTATTTGCCTCACACACACGTTTCTGGTAGTGGATGATAGCACAATTCGAATTGAATTACTGTTGGGATACGATTTCTTATCAAAGTTCCAAATGACATTAACTCCCGTTGGATATACGTTCGCACAGCTATTTGAGGAAGAAGCTGCCAACCAAAATCAGATAAGTATTTACAATGTAGTCGAAACAAACACTGACCCTGATGTGCCTTCACAGTATACTCATGTTGTTCAATCGATGATTGAGGATTTTGGCCAAAGAAAGAAGTCTGCTGACTGCCCGATCACGTTGATGATCGTGCCTGACGACAACATCAAGCCATTTAGGCACGCACCAAGCCGAATAGCGATTACCAAAGCATATGTGGTCAAGCAGCAGATCGACGAATGGCTGAAAGATGACACAATACGACGTTCATCATCTAACTTCGCCAGTCGTACAGTTATCGTAAAAAAGAAGGATGGCAATAATCGAGTGTGCATTGAGTTTAACCGCGCGCCCTTTTGCAACTCAATTTAGTATTTCAAAACCTCATTAATGATAACGTTCTTGATCTTTACATGGACGATATCATAATACATGCCGAAACAGTCAATGAAGGTTGTTGTAATATTGATTTGGTTGGCTTAGTATTAGTTTAGTTTTTAATAAAAGCACAATAATCTTTTTAGTTGTTTTATGATTGATTTTATTTTATTAGATTTTATTTTATTAATTTTCACACGACCAGCCACTTACACGTTTCGAATAGGAAAGAGGAAGTAAAGAAGACAGTGTGCCCGTACATTAATTTTTAGGCTTTTCATAATGTTATTTTTGCAGGTTTAAATAACGTCGCAACTTTAGCTATGTTATGTTATTCAACACGCCCCCTCAAAAATTACATTATATTAATTTTCAAAAAACAAATTCAAATAATAATTTAATTACTGTGACTGGTGCGTGTACTCTGGGAGGTATTACAATATGATCTGGCATTCACCATTAAGATTGGAAAAACCCAGAAAAACCAATCAGATCATTTATATCATTTAAGCAAAACAAACATTATTTTCATTTCAAAAAGTTACGTTAAACATTACTTAAAAATTAACTTCAGTTTAGTTTATGAGATTTTGTTAAATTGTATATTTTGTTTCTTTTGACTTCTCAAAGCAGTCCCATCTTGCCTCTCAGCTCCATGAACCTTCCAGTAGATAACGGTTTTGTAAAAATATCAGCCAGTTGATTTTCTGTGGGAATATACTCAATAGAAATAAGATTATTTTCTACTTGCTCTCTGGCAAAATGATATTTAATATCTATGTGCTTTGACCGCTTATGACATGATGAACTACTGGCTATGCTTATACAACCCTGGTTATCTTCAAATATTTTTATAGGTTTGTCTAATTTAATATAAATACTTTTTGAAAGAGACTTCAGCCATAAGGCTTCTCTTACAGCTTCAAACAAGGCCATATACTCTGCTTCAGTAGATGATGCCGCTACTGAATTCTGCCTTTTTGTGTTCCAACAAATAAGATTTGAATTAAACATTTGAAAAAGATAACCTGTTGTGCTTTTTCTATCCGTTTCATTCCCACCCCAATCGGAGTCAACATAGCCAACGAACACATCTTCAAAATCAATATTTTTTTTAAAAATTAGTTTCATGTCAATATTTCCTTTAAGGTATCTCAGAACCCTTTTTAAACCTTTCCAAAGTTCTATATTATTTTTATTAGTATATCTACTTAGAATATTGACGGCTGTTGCAATATCCGGACGAGTACAAAGCATAATGTACATTAAACTTCCAATCTAATTTCGACAAGGAGCATCGTATGTGTCGTCTGAGTTTAACATTTCATAATTTAGTTTACTTGGAAGTGGATTATTTACAGATTTACATTCCTCCATATTAAATTTGGTTAAAACCCTTTTTATATATGCAGATTGGCTTAACAATATCTGATCTTGGAATATTTCAATTTTCATTCCAATAAAGTGTCGTATTTCCCCAAGATCTGTCATTCTAAACTTTGTCATAAGATATTGTTTGAAACTGCTCATTATTTTTAAGTCTGATGTCGCTATTACTAAATCATCCACATATAATAACACATAAATATTTTTATTTATATTTCCTTGATCTTGAACATATATACACGGATCAACAGGAGAATTCTTAAATTTACACTCCTTTAGCGCTTGCTCAAACACTTCAAACCAGCACCTTGCTGCTTGTTTGAGCCCATAAATTGCTTTATTTAATTTACATACACTTCCATCATTGCAAATAATTCCCTCAGGGACTTTCATATATATTTCTTCTTTTAGCATACCATTTAGAAATGCCGTTTTAACATCCATATGATGTACTTTAAAATTATATTGGACAGCAATAGACAACACAAGTCGAAGACTAGGAATTCTAGCAACAGGAGCGAATGTTTCATCGTAATCTATTTGATATTTTTGTGTAAAACCGCGTGCAACTAATCTTGCCTTACATCTAGCTGGATTTCCCATTTCATCATGTTTTAAAGTAAACACCCACTTACTATCTACAATATTCTTATTTTCAGGTCTTTTAACAATATTCCAAGTATTGTTTAAGTCATGAGCGGATAATTCTACTTTAACAGCTTCTTCCCATAAATCCTTATCACTTCGAATTTTTATTTCTTCGAATAAATGAGGGGCTTCGTCAAAAATTGTGTGAGCATTGAAAAGATAGTTATTAGAACTTAATTCATCTTCGTCATAGGAAATATGTGGTTTATTTTTTAATCTTTCGCTTTTTCTAGTTGCATCATTGATAACTCTATTCGGGAAACTGTCTTTATTATTGTCCTTACTCTCATTCAGGATCTCTGGTACGCAACATTCCATACTCTCATTCTGGAAATTCACCTTTTCATTATCCTTACTCTCGTTCAGGATATTCGGCGCACAACATTCCATACTCTCATTCTGGAAATTCACTTTTTCATTATCCTTACTTTCGTTCAGGATACTTGGTACACAACATTCCATACTCTCATTCTGGAAATTATCTTCTATATTTTCCTTACTCTCTTTCGGGAATTCAATGTTTACTTCATCCTTACTATCATTCAGAATGTCACTTTCAACAGCTCTTGAGTTTACCATATTTGTCTCATCAACTACCACATCTCTAGCAACAATGAATTTCTTATTTTCAATATCCCATAACTTATAGCCGTTAGGTTCATATCCCACAAAGATACTTTTAAACGATTTATTGTCGAATTTCCGTTTTCTAATTTTATTGTGTACGTATACAGTTGAACCAAATACTTTTAAATACTTTAAAACTGGCTTTCTATTATGCCACATCTCGTATGGTGTTGCTGCACGATCTCCAAGTGCCCTACTTGGAATTCTATTTATTATATATGTTGCTGTCAGAACAGCTTCACCCCAAAAATATTTTTCCAACTTTGCACCATTGACCATGGCACGAGCCTTTTCAGTAATTGTTCTAATCATTCTTTCTGATACTCCATTTAATTGTGATCTATATGGTACAGTTAAATGGTAACTGATTCCTTTCTGAGTACAAAAGTCTCGCATATCGCTAGACAATATTCCCTACCATTATCGATGTATAGGTTCACAACTTTCAGGTTGAAGTGCGCTTCACTTTTTGCCACAAAGTCCTTAAACATTATAAATACATCCGATTTATGTTTTATTAGGTAAGTAACACAATAATGTGTAAACTGATCTACAAAATTACATAGTAATTTTTATCATCAATAGTTGTGGGTGTAATCGGACCGCAGACATCAGAATGTATAACAAAAAGTGCTCTACTTATATGTTCTTTATTTTTATATTTGTCAAAACGTAATCTGGCTTGCTTTCCATTTAAACAAGCTTCCCATATATCGTCTGTAGGATTAACTTTATCAAGTAGTTTATTATCTTGAAACAAATTCTTTCTTTTTATTTCTAACATTTTCCCTATACTTATATGACCCAATCTTTCATGCCATAATTTATATAAATTTTCAGTTTTTATATCAATTTTATATGCTTTGAATTCAAAAATTGGCATTTTGTACTCACCTGAGTTTTCGGCAATAATAATACCACCTTTTGTCAATTTAACTCCAGACTCGTCAAACACTACGGTCACTCCAGCCTCTTGTAGTCTTTTTACAGAGATTAGATTTTCTGTAACTTCTTTGCAGTATAATGCATCTTCTAGTGTTATCTGGTACCCATTCTCAAGACGAACGATTCCACGTTTTGTTGCAAAGATGTATTGCCCTTCCTTGGCGATAGCAATCTTCACTGGAGTTTGAAGTTCAGTAGAATCCATAAAAAGTGTCTCATCATTGATTATATGGTCGGATGCACCCGAGTCAAGGATGAAATTCACATTTGTTTTCAACTTATTATTATTTGAATTCAAACTTTTAATCATGAACGCGAAACCTGGCGTGGTCGTTGCAATATGAGCTTGTGTGTTATTTTCTTTATTATTGTCATTTATTAGTTTTTTATATGCATAACAATTTTTTTTTATGTGCCCTGGCTTGCCACAGTGGTGACATTTTATATAATTTTGTTTGTATTTGTCATTATATGGCTTGCGAGTATTATTATTTTTTTTTATTAATTTTGATTTTTATATTTATATTTGTTGTTATAATTGTTTTTGTAGTTATTATTATTATACTTATTTTTAACCTCAACGTGTAATACCTTTTTACTTGTGTCATTATTAGCGTTATTTAGTTTTGTCTCATGATCGAGCAAACGGTGCTTAACGAAAACTAGAGTAAGATCTTCTTTCGATAGTGTCTCTATAGCAGTGATGACCCCGTCATATGATGATGGCAAAGTGTGCAGTAAGTGCGAAACCTTGTCCATTTCGTCTATATTGGCGCCTGATGCTAACAATTCATTAACCATTTCGTCAAAAATAATAAAGTGGTGTACAAGAGCCATCTCGTTTTTTAGTTTAAGCGACAACAACCGTTTTCGCGCAGACAACTGAGATGCCACACTTTTTCGTTCATACACAGAATCCAGATTCCTAAGAATATCACGTGCTGTGTTGTTGTCTGTTGCGAAATCCAAAAATGCATCGCTCAAGTGCCCTACCACTATACTTTTTGCATAGCGTTCGGCCTTAACCCA
Organism: Drosophila willistoni; assembly: GCF_018902025.1. Classification (NCBI taxonomy): domain Eukaryota; kingdom Metazoa; phylum Arthropoda; class Insecta; order Diptera; family Drosophilidae; genus Drosophila; species Drosophila willistoni. The sequence goes on along the minus strand of NW_025814504.1, from coordinate 160,321 downwards.
ACTTTCATCTGTTTCTTTAGGAGCCTCGCTATCAATAACTTTTAACGCATCTTGTTCAGCAAGAAGTGCTTTTATTCTTTTTTTCCACACAGAATATTTCTCACCGTTAAACTGATTTATAGTAAGCTTTATCTTTTCCATAATTGTATATTTTTATTTTTTATTTGAATTTATATGTATGTGTAATACAAACGACTATTGTAAAAAAACTTAATGTGCAAATTTTCTTTGTTGTTTTTTTTTTTTTTTTTTTTTAATTGTTTTATATAACGTACTCTGGGCCCATAACCTGTTGTAATATTGGTTTGGTTGGCTTAGTATTAGTTTAGTTTTTAATAAAAGCACAATAATCTTTTTAGTTTTTTTTTTAATTTTCACACCACCAGCCACTTACACGTTTCGAATAGGAAAGAGGAAGTAAAGAAGACAGTGTGCCCGTACATTAATTTTTAGGCTTTTCATAATGTTATTTTTGCAGGTTTAAATAACGTCGCAACTTTAGCAATGTTATGTTATTCAACAAAGGTCTTACGAAATTGCGAAAAGTTCTGGTTGTAGCAGCTGAGTACGGGCTAAAAATAAAATGGAGGAAATGCCGATTTCTGCAGACTGAAATTGAATTTTTGGGTCACCAAATTGGAAACGGAAACATAAAGCCGGGAGCAGAAAAGAACAAAGCCATTAGAAAGTTTCCAATTCCAAAAAACATCAAGGCTGTTCAGGCTTTTCTCGGATTAACTGGCTTTTTCCGTAAATTTATAAGAGACTACATTGATCGCCAAGCCGCTGACAGATCTATTGCGAAAAGATATCGAATTTAAAATGGGCCCGAAGGAACAAAACGCTGTTGAAGTCTTGAAAGATGCTTTAATAAAAGAGCCTGTTTTGAAGTTGTATCGAAGGGATGCCAGAACTGAAATGCATACCGACGCATCTAAAAACCGGTTTGGTGCTGCATTGCTACAGTGGCAAGAGGGTTAACTTCACCCCGTTCTGTTTTGGAGCAAGAAAACCTCAGAGTCTGAAGCACGGCTGCATAGCTATGTACAAGAAGCCAAAGCTATATTTCTAGCTTGCAAAAAATTTCGGCAGTATATTCTTGGAATTTATTTTAAGCTTGTAACTGGTTGCACGGCGTTCAAACAAACATTGAGTAAGAAAGACGTTCCTCGGGAGGTTGCCCAATGGGTTCTATACTTGGAAGATTTTGATTTTGAGGCAGTACACAGACCAGGAGAACGGCTAAAACACGTGGACTGCCTAAGCCGATACACAAGTCAAGTAATGGTAGTATCGTCAGTAGTCACAGCGAAGATTAGAAAAGCTCAGCAAGATGATACGATGATTAAAGCAATTTCCGTAATTCTTAGAAGCAAGCCATATGACAACTTTAAGCTTAAAGGAGGTTTGGTGTACAAGGTGATACAAGGAAGAGATTTGCTCGCTATACCACAATCCCTAGAAAGAGAAATAATTACAGAAGCTCACAACGCAGGACACTTTGCAGTGCAGAAAACTATGCACGCAGTACAACAAAGTTTTTGGATACCACAAAAGTGATGCAGATAATAAACAATTGTGTTAAATGCATTATCTACAACAAGAAACTACAACAAGAAACTTGGCAAAAAGAAGGGTTTCTTTATCAAATCGACAAAGGATCCGAACCGCTGCACACCTTACAAGTGGATCACCTCGGACCGATGGATGCCACATCAAAACTGTATAAATACATATTTGCAATGGTCGATAGTTTCAGCAAATTTGTATGGATATACCCCACAAAAACCACTAATGCCGACGAGGTCATCAAAAAGCTACAGGTATGGTCAGATATATTCGGACATCCAGCTCGCATCATAAGTGATCGTGGATCAGCATTTACATCGTCTAGTTTTGAAGAGTATACGAAGCAGAATGGAATTGAACATGTTTGGAGCACCACTGGAGTGCCAAGAGGAAATGGACAAATTGAACGTGTCAACCGATCGATCCTTAACATTATATCCAAGTTATCATCGGAGGAGCCTGAGAGATGGTATAAGTTCGTACCAAGAGTTCAAAAAGCGACTAATTCTTCTGTCCATAAGTCCACAAAGCGGTCTCCATTTGAGTTGATGCTCGGCGTGAAAATGAGGAGCGGAACCAAAAGCGATATTTTACAGTTGCTCGAGGAAGAAATGCTTGACACCTTTGACTCAGAAAGGCAAGAGATGCGTGACAAAGCAAAAGAAAATATACAGATGGCTCAGAAACGTTATAAAGAACAGTTTGATAAAAACCGAAAGAACGAGGTCGGATACAATGTTGGAGATCTGGTGGCCATTCGTAGAACCCAATTTGTAGCCGGCAAAAAGTTGGCAAGCGAGTTTTTAGGACAGTAAGAGATTGTAAAGTTGAAACGAGCAGGACGCTATGATGTTCGAAAAGCAGCAATAGACACCGAGGGACCAAAATATACGACCACTAGCAATGACAACATGAAATCGTGGAGTTTTGTAGCAGAGAACGAGAATGCATGATCATCAGGGGCTGATGACTAATCAGGAAGGCCGAATGTGAGATGGGATAAGGTAGTTGAAGCGTGGTCGCAACTCCCTTATGCAGATTGGCAACGCAGCAGCAGTCAATGTTCAGCAGTCAGAGGTATCAGCAGTCGGAAGTATCAGCAGTCAGCAGTAAGAAGCCGATAAATCAGCAGTACACAGAACCCGAGATTTAAGTTGCATATTGTAATCATTATTCGCCCGTCCACGATTTATAATACTAATAAACTATAATATAATACATTTGGGGACTCATTTGAGGACTCCATCTTACATTTGAGGACTCCATCTTACATCGAGAGTATAGTTCTAATAATTAAAACAAATTTCAGGTAAAAACAAATTTCAAGTAAAAATGCCCAATCCTGACTGGCCTAACTTTAATAAACCCGGAAACGGCAAGTTAAAAAAATTTGCCCAAAAACTGAAGGTGCCAATAATGGCCTTAGATTGGCGCATCCAAATTATGAGGCTGAAGACAAAGTGGAAGGATGCACCAAAATGTGCTAAATTGAATGCTCGTCCAAAATTCTAAGCTTTTAAATCGGACAAAGTTAAACCTAAGATCGGAACGAAGAAGGCGGTAATTTCCCCTAATACGAAAGTAATGGTGATGGCTCCTTTGGCCACGTTTCCCGTGAGGTACGAACACTCACTAGAAGTCCGACTTCCAAACCAAGGAGTATCAAGAAAAAACGTCGTGTGGCTGATAACGTGAAAAAAATGGCGGTCAAAAGCCTGAAGTCAGTTGGTAAAGAAGTACAAAAAATAATAAATAAAAAGGAGTGGCTTAAGGCCGCAGCTAAGGTCGATGAACTGGAAAAGTTCAAGAAAATCGTTGCTAAACATCCCCGAGAGCTGGCCATCCGAAGAGGACACACCAAGATAAATATCGCTAGAAATGACCAAAAAGTTTTGGTTAAGTTGAAGAAAGAGGAGGACAAAGCATATGAAAGAAAATAAGGCCTACGTATATATTGAATTTTTTCCATTAGAATTGACAACGATTCTACAAATTTTCTATTTGACTTTCTATAATGACTTTATTCGACCCATATTTGTATTTGAAAATAAGTAAACATCTGGATTATTAATGCAATTTTTTATCTTTTGCTCTTTACAATGGGGAAATTTGGTTGTTTAGTTTGTAAACTCTCTACTTTTTAAAGTAATTAATCCCTTGGGATTGTCTTTATATTTCCGGATGTTATTTATTTTCAAATTAAGTGCACATGCGGTCTTATTGACTATATTTAAGAGAGTGTGCCCGTACCCCGCTTTAGCGTATTATACCCTTTTAGTGTGCCCAAGTTCGGTTATCGGGGAAATTCACTGAGACGAGGAGCGGGCTTATTTAAAATATTCCTAATGTTTACAGGTTGTTAGATGGGGGGTCCCGAGGAGCTCATCTTATTTAGGACCGGATTTCATCCAATTAAATATTGCTTTACTGCATCTTATTTAAGACCGGATTTCATCCAATTAGCTTTTGGTTTACTGCTGACATGGCAGCTTGACCAATCTTACTAGAGAATACATTTCAAAATGCTTTCTCTCCTTGATCCGACCAATTTTGTGATACCCTCTTCAAGCACTTTAAGATCCGGGTATTTCTTAGTTTTGCCCCCATTTGGAAAGAGTATCAAAACAACGACATTGACAAAGCTCTTTTCGTCGTATTTGTTGTTTGTATTTTGCTGGTCGTCACCTTGCTTGGCAGTCCATTAAAAGCGAGTAAATTAAATAAAATTATGTATTTTGTCAAAAGAGAAACAACAAAATTGCGGTATTACTGAATATGGGTGTGGGCTTACATAATATACACATTGATGCGATAATGTTTAATGGTTATAGAATGATGTCAGAGCAGATATATTTGCAACCTGTGCAGAGCAATTTGTTACTAGATATCGACGTTTAATGTGATTACAAACATGGGAGTAGCTAGAAAATCCGTTTCGGGGGTAAAATTTTATTTCGAGGGGAGACTAAAATATAAAACCCATGCAAGTCTTATGTGCAATGCTTCTCAAACAGTCCTGTAACATTCATAAACTGCAGCGACCTTCAATCAGAAAAAAAAGCACTAGAGAGCGTCCAACCAAGAAGCTAAAAAAAAGAAAAATATAACCAAACAGAAACTTGATTAAAGTTAAGAAAAACGTAAAGTTCAACTTGTTGCTGTTGTTCACTATTATGGCCATTGTTGATGTTGTTGTTGTTGTTGTTATTGTTGTTGCTGCTTGACATTTCGCACACAACACAAGAGAAAAAAATAAACTAAACAAAAACAAAAGAAGACTCTACTGCTGCCCCCTGCACAATTTTATGCTTTTATTTTGTATATTTCAGGGATTTCTGCTTTTCGCAATTTGTTGCAGCAACAGCATTGAAAATGCTTAAAAGAAAGATTTGAAATTTCAAAAATTATTTTGAGTTTGCCTTAATTAGCTTCGTTAAACGAGAAGAAGAAGAAAACCAGAGCCCCAGCCAAATGGCATGCCAAAAGATGTGAGATGGGAAATCATCTGCATCTCGACATCAGCAACAAGTTACAAATTGTTTGCCGTAGTAAATGTCAAACTGTCTGAGTATTGGTGGGGTAGGAGGTACTTGAAATGGGAGCGGATTCGAGTCATGGTGGGATGGGTGCGGAAAGAGAGACAAACTGCATGCCAACAAGTGTCATGCCATGCCATGTAATGACCTGTTTTCAAGGGTCTTAGAAGGCGGTATAAATTTTCAATTAATTTTCAAAGTTTCTCATATCATAGCAAGTCAATCTAGTTACCTAGAAATACGAGTATACATATACATATAAAAAAGTACATCAAAATTAACTAAAAATTTTAGCTTACATTCATCCCTCTAATCTAAACATTTTTAAAATCCTTATTGTTCCTTTTGTCAAAAATTGGGAAATACATTTAAATTAAGTTTAAGAACATAATACACCAAAAGTTACAAAAGTTGTCAACTTTAATCATTTTATATCAAAATAATGTACAATTTTAACACGAAATAGGAATAGAACTCTTCATCAAAATTAAGTACAAATTTTAAAATATATTCCATAAAATGTTACAAAAGTAAAAAGTTATCATTCATTATACGAAATATATATTTTTTATATTACATTACAGTATGTCGGAGATTGTAAAGGTGGTTTATACTCCTGCTTCACGAGGACGTGTAATTTGTCAGGATGACCGTGTCGGAGATTGAATTAGGCATTTCTAATAATTTGAATTGTGTGCCTACTGTTAAGGCGAATTGATCAGTATTAAGTAATGAATATCATGACTGATGTAGAACTGTTTAACACTAGATATGTGAGAGAATTCAGTCTCTTTTCCTTCTGGAAGTTAACCATACAGCACGTCAAGACTCGCTGCACAAAATTAGTGGAAAATGGAATCAACGATTCAGGAAACCCTGAATTCCTCTCTTCGCCGATATCAGAAGTGGAGTCTAACTCTTGAGTCTTGACCAACAATAAATGAGGAGCAGTTTCGCATTTTATTAGAACAACAAAATCGAAACTTTTGGGAGATAGCAAAAACTTTTCGTGCATCGCCTAGTGAATCTCGACAAGATGGTGAAATTGTTCTACCGAAATTTAACTCCGACGCTGCTGGAGCCAACTCCACGCAATGGTGTGCTACGGTGGAGTGGTTCTGGCGAGTGTCTTGCCATGTGTGGGAGTCGGCTAATGACGTCACTTTTAACAAAATGGCGTGGCATGGATCATGAGCAAATTGCTGCATCGGTTGTTCTTGGTCATTTAGCAAACTATGACAGCAGACTACAACGAATTGAGTACACACTGACTATTCGCAGCAGACGAGACTTACGGTCCGAGTTACAAGTCTTTTCGTTTGACAATAAGCGGTCCATCTCTTCAGACGATTATTCAATTGCAAAGCGTGCTAAAACATTGCCAATCAAATGTTACTCATGTGGGAAGCTTGGACACAGGAAGTCGGAATGCAGAGTGCAGAAACCTTATACATCTGGAGAAGATCAGCGAGCTTCGTCAGTGCGTGCTAAAGTCGTGACATGCTATCGATGTCACGAGCCGGGACACATCTCTACTCAATGCCCCAAGAGTTCGGGTGGTGACGCAGGATCACGTGTGCATAAGAGGGTTAACCTATGTGTCGTTGATGAACCAAATGCAATTATGTTGCGCCCAGGTGAGAATTTTCCGATTACATATGATTCAGGCGCAGAATGCTCGTTAGTCAAAGAGAGCATAGCACACAAACTGTCTGGGAAAAGAACAAATAACGTAATCATTAAGTGGAATTGGTATTGTTAGTGTAGTTTCGTCAATTCAAATCACAAGTAATGTAATGATAAATGGAAATTGCTATAGTATCAACAGGTGTGGAAATAATTAAAGACAAAACAGTTAACGTTTGTTCTGTAAAAAGTTACGAAAATGAATTACTCCGGTCAAAAGTTCAAGAGCTAATAGATTATAATGTAATAAGGCCGAGCAGTTCAACTTATGCTAGTCCAGCACTTTTAGTAAAAAAGAAAAACGGATCTGTAAGACTCTGTGTCGATTATAGGGAATTAAATAGAAATACCATTGCAGATAAGTTTCTTCTACCATTAATTTCAGATCAGATAGCTAGATTGCGTGGAGCAAGATACTTTACTTGCTTGGACATGGCTTGCGGGTATTATCAGGTCCCATTACACGAGAATTCCATTGAGTACACTGCATTCGTCACTTCGGACGGACAAGTTGAGTTTTTAGCGATGCCGTTTGGTCTAAAGAACGCACCGTCGGTTTTTCAAAGAGCAGTGATGAAAGCAGTGGGCCATTTGGCATTTTCGTACGTTATTGTCTATATGGATGATATAATGATCGTGGCGTCAACTAAGGAAGAAGCTATTGAAAGATTAGATTTTTACTAAGGCAGGCTTTTCGTTTAATGTAGAAAAATGCTCATTTTTGAGGGATTCTGTTCAGTATCTAGGATACGAAGTACAGGCGGGTGAGATTAGTATAAATTTGCGTAAAATTGAAGCATTAAGCGCATTGCCACCACCCAGGTCAATTACAACATTGAGGCAATTTACAGGATTGGCTTCGTATTTTCGCCAATTTGTACCAGGATTCTCCCAGCTATTGAAACCTCTTTACTCTCTGACATCTATTAAAATTAATTTTGATTGGACGAATGAACATGAGAAGGTTCGCAAACAGATTATTGATATCCTTATATGCAAACCAGTCTTGGTAATATTTGATCCTAAATACCCCATAGAACTGCATACAGATGCAAGCGCCATTGGCTATGGAGCCATACTTTTGCATCGAATTGAAAATAAGCCGTATGTGGTTGAGTATTTCAGTAAAACTACTAGTGTGTGTGAATCGAAATACACGTCTTATGAGTTAGAAACATTCGCGGTAGTTAATGCAGTAAACCCCTTTAGACATTATCTACATGGTAATAGGTTTGTCATTCGTTAATGGCTTCTAGAACAAAATTGAGCTATCACCTAGAGTGTATCGCTGGTGGGCATCCCTTCAAGCATTCGATTTTGATATTCAATATCGCGAAGGCAAACGTATGGCCCATGTAGATTTACTGTCAAGGAATCCTTTGCTTGATAAGATAAAAGAGAATCAAAATAAAGTTGTAGAAACACATGTACAGTTGATGGAAATTTCTGAAAATTGGATTCAAGCCGAAAAACAACGTGATCAGGATATTTTGCAAACAATTAACAAGTTGAATGAGGGTGAACTTTCTAAAGATTTAGCTGCAACTTATGAAATGAGAGCTAATGTGCCTTACAGAAAAATTCAAAGAAATTGTAGGACTCGTTGTTTGCCAGTCATTTCTAGAACCTTTAGATGGTCTGTAATAAAACAAATACATGAATCGATCTTACACTTAGGTTGGGAAACGACTCTAGATAAAGTGTACGAGCATTACTGGTTTACGGGAATGGCGAAGTACGTTCGAAAGTTTGTAGAGAATTGCATCACTTGTAGGGTGACAAAATCAGCGTCCGGAAAAGTCCAAGTGGAACTGCATTCGATTCCGAAGATTAGCATACCTTGGCACACGTTGCATATAGATATCACTGGAAAACTAAGTGGGAAGAACGATCGTAAAGAGTATGTCATTGTTCAAATCGATGGTTTTACAAAATATGTTTATTTGTACCACACTTATAAGCTTGACGCAGTTAGTTGTATTGATGCAGTTAGTTGTATTGACGCATTAAAGTCATCTATTGCGCTTTTTGGAGTACCTTCTCGATTAGTGGCTGATCAAGGCAGAAGTTTTACGGGATTGAAATTTGTCGAATTCTGTTCTTCTCAAAAAATCCGATTTACCTGATAGCGACAGGTGCTAGCCGGGCAAATGGACGGGTCGAAAGAGTGATGAGCACTTTAAAAAATCTATTAACTATCGTTAAATCCAGTGAGCGGTCATGGCAAGATGCTATAGGGAACGTTCAATTAGCATTAAACTGTAAAGTTAATCGAGTTACAAAATCAAGTCCGTTAGAATTATTAATCGGTAAGAGTGCTCGACCATTAGGATTAGTTCCCATTGATGATGATGAGACAGCGATAGACTTAAATGAACAAAGATCTCAGGCTACAAGAAATATGGACAATGCAGCAAGCTATGACAAACTTAGATTTGATAAAGACAAGGCACAAGTAGTCAGATTCAGTAAGGGAGATTATGTTCTGATCAAAATAGTGAGAGCCAACAGACTAAAGTTGGACCCTAAGTTTCGTGGACTTTTTATGGTCATAGAAGTATTAGAAGGCGATAGATATACGTTGAAGTCCATGTCAAGTAAAAGACAGTATAAGTACCCACATGATAGATTACGGAGAATGCCAGAGGTGCAGGTATCAAGCGTGCTGGATATCGACGGAGATGAGTATGATTCATCTGGTGAAACGGGTGAAACAGACCGTAATGGCACATTTGGAAGAGACTGTGTTGAAACGGGTGAAACAGACCGTAATGTCACAGTTCGAAGAGACTGTGGTGAAACGGGTGAAACAGACCGTATGGAAACAGTTGGAAAGGACTGTGATGAAGAGACGGGTGAAACAGACCGCATGGAAACAGTTGGAAAGGACTGTGATGAAGACACGGGTGAAACAGACCGTATGGAAACATTTGGAAAAGACTATGATAAAGAGACGGGTGAAACAGACCGAATGGACTAGTGAATGAGGCACTAGGGGAAATGGGATGGAATGTAGGGATGTTTTTAGAAAGAGTGTTGGTACCTTGCCGTGGTTTCTTGAAACGTAAATGAGAACATAAAGAAAAGAGAATGTTTGTAAAACTAAAAGCGAAAATGTTGTTTGATAAGAATGAAAATGTGGAGGTTATAAAATAAGAAAATATTGAAAACATTGTAATGTTTAATGAATTGTAAAAGAAATATGAACAAACAAATGTTGAAATAGGCAAGTAGAAAAATATGAAATAAGAATTTTTAGTTACGATATATGTTATAGCAAAAAGAGATTTTGAATTAACATTAAAATGGATTTGTCAAACTGCATAAAACAGAATGTTTTTGGTTCAGTTAGTTAAAACAAAGATGTGAAAATGATGCTTGTAAAAGTGGTTTATACTCCTGCTTCACGAGGACGTGTAATTTGTCAGGATGACCGTGTCGGAGATTGAATTAGGCATTTCTAATAATTTGAATTGTGTGCCTACTGTTAAGGCGAATTGATCAGTGTTAAGTAATGAATATCATGACTGATGTAGAACTGTTTAACACTAGATATGTGCGATGACAGCATAGGCTGTCATCGAGTGTGGCTCGGTGTGCGGATGAAAGAATTCAGTCTCTTTTCCTTCTGGAAGTCAACCGTAAAGCACGTCGAGACTCGCTGCACAAAATTAGTGGAAAAATGGAATCCAACAACGGAATCAACGATTCCGGAAACCCTGAATTCCTCCTCCTCGCAGCACGCAAGGCGACAGACCGTCAGCGCAGATTCTAGGATTGCAGGATGCTCACAGGCATGCTCATCGGACACACAGCTCATGTGAAGGACTGGAGTGGAGGCGAGTGGTTCTGGCGAGTGTCTTGCCATGTGTGGGAGTCGGCTAATGACGTCACTTTAAACAAAATGGCGTGGCATGGATCATGAGCAAATTGCTGCATCGGTTGTTCTTGGTCATTTAGCAAACTATGACAGCAGACTACAACGAATTGAGTACACACTGACTATTCGCAGCACACGAGACTTACGGTCCGAGTTACAAGTCTTTTCGTTTGACAATAAGCGGTCCATCTCTTCAGACGATTACTCAATTGCAAAGCGTGCTAAAACATTGCCAATCAAATGTTACTCATGTGGGAAGCTTGGACACAGGAAGTCGGAATGCAGAGTGCAGAAACCTTATACATCTGGAGAAGATCAGCGAGCTTCGTCAGTGCGTGCTAAAGTCGTGACATGCTATCGATGTCACGAGCCGGGACACATCTCTACTCAATGCCCCAAGAGTTCGGATGGTGACGCAGGATCACGTGTGCATAAGAGGGTTAACCTATGTGTCGTTGATGAACCAAATGCAATTATGTTGCGCCCAGGTGAGAATTTTCCGATTACATATGATTCAGGCGCAGAATGCTCGTTAGTCAAAGAGAGCATAGCACACAAACTCTCTGGGAAAAGAACAAATAACGTAATCATTAAGTGGAATTGGTATTGTTAGTGTAGTTTCGTCAATTCAAATCACAAGTAATGTAATGATAAATGGAAATTGCTATAGTATCAACAGGTGTGGAAATAATTAAAGACAAAACAGTTAACGTTTGTTCTGTAAAAAGTTACGAAATGAATTACTCCGGTCAAAAGTTCAAGAGCTAATAGATTATAATGTAATAAGGCCGAGCAGTTCAACTTATGCTAGTCCAGCACTTTTAGTAAAAAAGAAAAACGGATCTGTAAGACTCTGTGTCGATTATAGGGAATTAAATAGAAATACCATTGCAGATAAGTTTCTTCTACCATTAATTTCAGATCAGATAGCTAGATTGCGTGGAGCAAGATACTTTACTTGCTTGGACATGGCTTGCGGGTATTATCAGGTCCCATTACACGAGAATTCCATTGAGTACACTGCATTCGTCACTCCCGACGGACAATTTGAGTTTTTAGCGATGCCGTTTGGTCTAAAGAACGCACCGTCGGTTTTTCAAAGAGCAGTGATGAAAGCAGTGGGCCATTTGGCATTTTCGTACGTTATTGTCTATATGGATGATATAATGATCGTGGCGTCAACTAAGGAAGAAGCTATTGAAAGATTAGATTTTTACTAAGGCAGGCTTTTCGTTTAATGTAGAAAAATGCTCATTTTTGAGGGATTCTGTTCAGTATCTAGGATACGAAGTACAGGCGGGTGAGATTAGTATAAATTTGCGTAAAATTGAAGCATTAAGCGCATTGCCACCACCCAGGTCAATTACAACATTGAGGCAATTTATAGGATTGCTTCGTATTTTCGCCAATTTGTACCAGGATTCTCCCAGCTATTGAAACCTCTTTACTCTCTTACATCTATTAAAATTAATTTTGATTGGACGAATGAACATGAGAAGGTTCGCAAACAGATTATTGATATCCTTACAAGCAAACCAGTCTTGGTAATATTTGATCCTAAATACCCCATAGAACTGCATACAGATGCAAGTGCCATTGGCTATGGAGCCATACTTTTGCTTCGAATTGAAAATAAGCCGTATGTGGTTGAGTATTTCAGTAAAACTACTAGTGTGTGTGAATCGAAATACACGTCTTATGAGTTAGAAACATTCGCGGTAGTTAATGCAGTAAACCCCTTTAGACATTATCTACATGGTAATAGGTTTGTCATTCGTTAATGGCTTCTAGAACAAAAATTGAGCTATCACCTAGAGTGTATCGCTGGTGGGCATCCCTTCAAGCATTCGATTTTGATATTCAATATCGCGAAGGCAAACGTATGGCCCATGTAGATTTACTGTCAAGGAATCCTTTGCTTGATAAGATAAAAGAGAATCAAAATAAAGTTGTAGAAACACATGTACAGTTGATGGAAATTTCTGAAAATTGGATTCAAGCCGAAAAACAACGTGATCAGGATATTTTGCAAACAATTAACAAGTTGAATGAGGGTGAACTTTCTAAATATTTAGCTGCAACTTATGAAATGAGAGCTAATGTGCCTTACAGAAAAATTCAAAGAAATTGTAGGACTCGTTGTTTGCCAGTCATTTCTAGAACCTTTAGATGGTCTGTAATAAAACAAATACATGAATCGATCTTACACTTAGGTTGGGAAACGACTCTAGATAAAGTGTACGAGCATTACTGGTTTACGGGAATGGCGAAGTACGTTCGAAAGTTTGTAGAGAATTGCATCACTTGTAGGGTGACAAAATCAGCGTCCGGAAAAGTCCAAGTGGAACTGCATTCGATTCCGAAGATTAGCATACCTTGGCACACGTTGCATATTGATATCACTGGAAAACTAAGTGGGAAGAACGATCGTAAAGAGTATGTCATTGTTCAAATCGATGGTTTTACAAAATATGTTTATTTGTACCACACTTATAAGCTTGACGCAGTTAGTTGTATTGACGCAGTTAGTTGTATTGACGCATTAAAGTCATCTATTGCGCTTTTTGGAGTACCTTCTCGATTAGTGGCTGATCAAGGCAGAAGTTTTACGGGATTGAAATTTGTCGAATTCTGTTCTTCTCAAAAAATCCGATTTACCTGATAGCGACAGGTGCTAGTCGGGCAAATGGACGGGTCGAAAGAGTGATGAGCACTTTAAAAAATCTATTAACTATCGTTAAATCCAGTGAGCGTTCATGGCAAGATGCTATAGGGAACGTTCAATTAGCATTAAACTGTAAAGTTAATCGAGTTACAAAATCAAGTCCGTTAGAATTATTAATCGGTAAGAGTGCTCGACCATTAGGATTAGTTCCCATTGATGATGATGAGACAGCGATAGACTTAAATGAACAAAGATCTCAGGCTACAAGAAATATGGACAATGCAGCAAGCTATGACAAACTTAGATTTGATAAAGACAAGGCACAAGTAGTCAGATTCAGTAAGGGAGATTATGTTCTGATCAAAAATAGTGAGAGCCAACAGACTAAAGTTGGACCCTAAGTTTCGTGGACTTTTTATGGTCATAGAATAGAAGTATTAGAAGGCGATAGATATACGTTGAAGTCCATGTCAAGTAAAAGACAGTATAAGTACCCACATGATAGATTACGGAGAATGCCAGAGGTGCAGGTATCAAGCGTGCTGGATATCGACGGAGATGAGTATGATTCATCTGGTGAAACGGGTGAAACAGACCGTAATGGCACATTTGGAAGAGACTGTGTTGAAACGGGTGAAACAGACCGTAATGTCACAGTTCGAAGAGACTGTGGTGAAACGGGTGAAACAGACCGTATGGAAACAGTTGGAAAGGACTGTGATGAAGAGACGGGTGAAACAGACCGCATGGAAACAGTTGGAAAGGACTGTGATGAAGACACGGGTGAAACAGACCGTATGGAAACATTTGGAAAAGACTATGATAAAGAGACGGGTGAAACAGACCGAATGTACTAGTGAATGAGGCACTAGGGGAAATGGGATGGAATGTAGGGATGTTTTTAGAAAGAGTGTTGGTACCTTGCCGTGGTTTCTTGAAACGTAAATGAGAACATAAAGAAAAGAGAATGTTTGTAAAACTAAAAGCGAAAATGTTGTTTGATAAGAATGAAAATGTGGAGGTTATAAAATAAGAAAATATTGAAAACATTGTAATGTTTAATGAATTGTAAAAGAAATATGAACAAACAAATGTTGAAATAGGCAAGTAGAAAAATATGAAATAAGAATTTTTAGTTACGATATATGATATAGCAAAAAAGAGATTTTGAATTAACATTAAAATGGATTTGTCAAACTGCATAAAACAGAATGTTTTTGGTTCAGTTAGTTAAAACAAAGATGTGAAAATGATGCTTGTAAAAGTGGTTTATACTCCTGCTACACGAGGACGTGTAATTTGTCAGGATGACCGTGTCGGAGATTGAATTAGGCATTTCTAATAATTTGAATTGTGTGCCTACTGTTAAGGCGAATTGATCAGTGTTAAGTAATGAATATCATGACTGATGTAGAACTGTTTAACACTAGATATGTGCGATGACAGCATAGGCTGTCATCGAGTGTGGCTCGGTGTGCGGATGAAAGAATTCAGTCTCTTTTCCTTCTGGAAGTCAACCGTAAAGCACGTCGAGACTCGCTGCACAAAATTAGTGGAAAAATGGAATCCAACAACGGAATCAACGATTCCGGAAACCCTGAATTCCTCCTCCTCGCAGCACGCAAGGCGACAGACCGTCAGCGCAGATTCTAGGATTGCAGGATGCTCACAGGCATGCTCATCGGACACACAGCTCATGTGAAGGACTGCAGAAAATGAAAGGTTGCGGATGTTCCAAAAACGCTTGCACACCTCCTGTGTAGCCTTGGCAGCGATGCGGCTTAGGTACCTAGGAGTCCATCTGCTGAAAACGCTTCAGGATGCAGCCAAGCGAACAATATACCAACTCTTGACATTCCTCTGACACCCATATCCTGTAGTCGGTCTATGTGGGATGTTCCGGATGTTCAAGAAATGCTTAGACAGATCCTGTGCAGCCTTGGTAACAAGGCATAGGTACCCCGTCTAAGAAATCGCTTCAGGATGCAGCCAAGCGAACAATTTATCAACTCTTGATGTCCTGTCAGACATAAGCCCCTGCTCCCGCACCCCACGGACGAAAATCTGTCTGGTGTACTCCTAGTGGATGGCTTGCTTAAACTAACGTAACCAATATCTAGAAAATCTAACCATTATATTTAACAATTGCAAAGTAATAACTTCTTTACATCAAAATTAAGTGAAAAACAAACGATTCTTCATTAAAATTACACAAAAGCACAAAAATCGAGAAGTAATTTTTAATTAAAAATTAAACTTAGTGTTCGTTAAAATTTCAGAATTTAAAAATTTAAGTTTATGGTGTTTCGTGGTTGTTTTGTTTTATAAGTATCTATATATCCCGTTTATATTAGTGTTTCCTAAAAACGCGAACTAAATTCAAACTTCGAAACCGCGTCTACGACATTCATACAACATTCAAACATCGTTTCGAAAACAAGTCACAAATTAAAATTTTATGACCACATTAAATTTTTCGCAGATATTTACTTTTAGGTGTACGAAATTCGCCAAATTCGTCTTGTTCTCTTAGGTTCACAATCAAATGTCAAAAACGTGCAGCAGCAGTTTTGAATTACGACGGCTTTGATTTTATATCGATTTGGAGGATTTTGCAATTTGATTGAACCGATTACTGATTGGGGTATTTAAGAATATAGGCATATCATTTCTATGAATATATTTGTGGAATTAAGTCCAGCATCATATATTTAAGAAGCCCTTTTCCGTGGTGAACAAATACTGACTGCATACAATGGAAACTTGCAGTCTCTAAGGCAGTGTACTGGCTGTTTCCACCAAAAATGAATTCAGTGTTGTTCGTTTTCATGAAACGATCGTTTTGTTTTCGCTTGTCTAATTATACCATACACCCAAAGGGTGAAATGGTATATTAAATTCGCCAAAATGTAACAGGCAGAAGGAAGCATCTCCGACCCCACAAAGTATATATATTCTTGATCAGGATCAACAACCGAGTCGATCTAGCCATTTCAGTCTGTCCGTCTGTCCGTCCGTGCGTCCGTCCGTCGGTCCGTCCGTCCGTCTGTCCGTCTGTCCGTATGAACACCTAGATCTCGGAGACTGTAAGAGCTAGAGCCACCAAATTTGGTATGTAGACTCGTGTAGTATGTAGAGTGATAAAGTTTATTTCAAAATTTTCCCACGCCCCTTTTCGCCCCCGCAATTTAAAAAAAGCGTTTATCTCAAAAACTGTTTCAGCTAGAGACACCATATTTGGTATGTATATTCGCTTAGTAAATGCACACATTTTGTATGTATAAAAAATTTTGGCACGCCGTTTTCCGCCCCCGTAATTTGAAAAACTTGATTATCTCCCGTATAATATCTAGCAAAATACCAAATTTGACCAAAATCGGACAAAAAACAGTCGAGTTATGCATATAAACGTTTTTCCACAAGGCCGGAGTTGGCCGTTGGCTGGTGGGGGCGCTAGGGTGCTCGTATGATTGAGTGAGCGAGATACTAAGATATGCTTGTAAGAAGCATGTGAAAATGAATTTGTTTAATAAAGTTGAAATATTTGCTTTACTGGTGTTTGGTATACCTAAGTCGGCGAGACGACTTACTTACTTCATTGTTTATTCAAATCGCCACACTGAACATTGTCCATTACAATAAATTCCAAAGTCATCATAGGTAAACTTTTATTATGCCACTGTCAAATTCTCTCTTTAGAATGTAGGCAAATGTGTCACCATTTTGGAATATAAGAATTAGTTAGCTGGTTTTTCAATTGTAGGTCAAATATGTGAGTAGAAATTTTAATAAATTTCAGTTTTTACAATTCGGTAATAGATAGAGAAGCATAAAAAATTTTTTGCTTTAAAGGATGGAATAAATTTTTATTCGTAAAAAAAATTGTGTTCACTCCAATCAGCTAAGCTGCAAGGCTCACATATAGAAGCTAATAATGCAGTGTCAACGGAATGTAAGAATGAACGATTTAATCTACCTTCAGCCGATTAGAGTTAATGATTATTAAAATTACCAAAAACTCTTGCCAGTGCATAAGCTGAAGGTACAAACAAAGTAGTCAAATTTCGAATTTTTCTGTGGCAGCGGCAAGGGGATTCGAGCCCGTTATCATCGAATATATATAGCGGTGTAAGCAGCTCAAGCGCTCGACCATCGTATGAAAACAACTTGTTGCTCAGTCGGCAACAGTTCTAAATTAACAGAGCTTTCTTTGAATCTGAAATGGCTGGCAAATGATGCTGTTAACTTAACATTAGATACAACTATTTCCGTTAAGCACCGAAATAATTTGTTTAGAATTAAAATTTTCTTTAATTTGTGATTTAGTTACTAATTTATAACCTGCAATTATAGATTGAACAGTATTTCAGGTGTTTAGGTCAAACTCACAAACATGGGAGTAAAAAATTAGTAAATAACATGAATTCGTAACAATTTTTAAATCAATAGGCAGAAAATAATTAGTTGTTTGTCAAGACATAAAATTTGGTGATTTATTTCTAACTATACCCTTGCTCAATAAAATTTTTAAACTGCGAAGTGCGAAGATCGAAGCTTAGAAGTTGGTTTCCGGTGTTAATTGTTTAAACAGTTTCAGTTCTGTCTTGTCCCATTTTGTTAAAATTTGCCTTCTTGACATTTCAGATAATCCAAATCTCCAACTCGAAATGTGTGAGGGGCATGCAGCAACGTCTCGTCGCGTTCTTGCATGTGATAATAAACGGCAATTATTTGTATATTACCAAGTGCTTAAACAAAAAACAAACCGAAAAAATAATGTGTGAAATTCAAAGTAAGGCTTACATATGGTGGGCGTGTTAACCCATTGCACTTCAGTTTACTTTACTTCACTTCACTTCATTCCATTTGAGGCTTTAGGCTCTTGCATAAATTTTGCCTGATAAAATTTTCAATGGTCTGCGGCTGCTGCAATTTCGTTTGAAATATTGCGGCTGTATGATATTTCAATTTTCAATTAGTAAGACTAAAAAGAAGTAAAAAAAAAAAACAAAATGTGTACGTTTGTACAAGCAGCGAAATTCTGTCGACATGTGGCCCACGAACAAGATTTGACTTTTGCGTGGTCTTTGAAATGCATTTCTGAGTTGTATCAGTTTCTTTTTATGGCCAAACATTGTAGGTCAAAGAGTCAACAGTTTTGCTGGAGAAGTGACGCATGGTAGGAAAAGTGGGCTTAAGTGTGTTATTAAGTCGTGCCTGAGAAGCCACAGGGATGGCTCAGAGCACTTTCCCGAACGGCTTTTTAAGTTTCCTAAAAACGAGGCGGTCCGTCGACAGTGGGTTTTAAAATGTAATTTGCAATCTGACGTCAATGTTGACAAGGCGTTGTTTCGCAACTTACATTTTGAAAAAAAATTTGTCCGCGTAAAATATCTGAAAGCAGGTGCTATACCGACTCTTCGCTTATTTGAAGAAACCAACATAAAGTTGAATATCTCGGAAAGGGATAATAATTATGGTGTGTATGATTTTTGCACAGAAGAAGATTCTGAAATTTTGAATTTTCCAAATGCTGCAAACCAGGTTGGTAATGGAAATAAGAATAATTGCAGCTCTATTGAGACACAAATTGAATTTTGTGCATATAAAAAAGTACTTTAAAATGTCAGAGAATTTAAGAAAGAAAAACAAAAAGACAAACTTTTCAATAAAAAAAATCGACATTTAAGAATTCTTTACCAAACGGAAAAGGCACGAAAAATTAAATATCTGAAAGAAAAAAACTCAAACAAAAATATTTTTGAAAATATAAAGAAAAAAAGCCTATCAAAGAATTCAAACATGATTTGCACTATGTTACTGAAAAACAAGCAATCGTGGATAGAAGATGAAAAAATAATTGCTCAAACCATTAATTAGACTGTAACGTACACGGCCTGGGTGGCAACTCGGGTAGTAGGCAAACGCAAACTGTCCCCCTTAAGAAGCGGTCCCATTCTCTACGGCTGGGCACACTAATAACGGCGCCACCGGGAGGGCTAGTTTTTTTGAGCTAGCGCGGCCAACTTAACGAAGAGAAGAAGATAGGAAGAAAGAGAAGAAGGGCTTGAAAGTTTTCGCTGCCGCCAAGACAAGGAAAATAAAGAGATTGAATAAACGAAAGAAACTATCTCTGTTTTCTTTGCGATTCTGCTGAGTTATCTTAGGCCTGACGATCGAACGCCCAACCGTAAACCAACCGCTCGGCCACGAGTGGCGTCATTTTGTTCCACAAAGGCAAAACACGTTACATTGGTGTCAGGTGTGGGGTTATGTTCGGTTACTGCGAAGAACCTCACCACGTGTAAAATGCCTAAGAAATCGACGCAGGCTCGGAACAGCAGAATAGAAGAGGATAGCGGCAGTTCTATTATTGCTATAGCACAATCAGTGGAGGCGGTGAATAAAAAGCTCGACCGAATGTGCGAAGCCTTAGAACGTTCCTTTATAAGCACGCAGCCCACAGCGGTGCCAGGGCCCGTTTCGCCGCCGGAACACACCACGTGGGGTGGGTTACCCCAACCAAGGCAGGACGCTTCCACCACCTACGGAGCGACGTGGGCGCGATCACCCCCGTCCCGCAATTTAATCCAGGTTTGTTGCCGTTGTTCGATGGAACTGGATCTTGGGGCGAATTTGAGCGACTGGTAGACAAGGTGGCGAATTACTATCAGTGGGCAGAGGATGAGAAATGTTTGGCAGTGGTGTTGAATCTGCGCGGTCGCGCCTCAACATTTTATGGCACCTTGCCTACACAACCTACACTTACCTACTCAGCACTGTGTGCCGCCATGCGTCAACGATTCATTCTAGATTGCCGGTCGAGCTATCAACTGTTGCGTCATCGGATACAAGGACCCAGGGAATCATTGCCCGATTTCGCATTGGAATTGGAACGCTTAGGCCAATGCGCTTTTAGTGGAATGCCCGGACATATGTATGACCGCTACAGGGATTAGTAATTTATAGTCGACCGATTCAGCTACAAGAGGCATTGGACGTAGCGATGCGAGTGCAAGCCCAGTTTGGACGCACACACGGTAACCCGGTTCTGCACAGTTAGGTGGTCGAGAGTGGAGACATCCATACACCAAAACGTCGCCGACGAAGACGAGGTCGTAGCCAGCTCACGAAAGAGGCAACGCTAACAACAAGTCACCCTTCGGAAAACAGCAGCATGCCAATGTCGCGGGGCGAACATTGGCAATAGTAGACAACGCCCCCACCCAACAATACAGCTATTCTATCTCCAACACCAGTAAATGTACCGGCGACCCTCCGGCCCAATTCAGTGAAGAACGCATCAGTTGCCCACTAACGCCGAGCCCCCAGGCATCACGAACGGAGAGGCTAGATGAGGGTGAAAGCGCGGAACCGGCAGTGGAAAATATTCTGGCCCCTATCGACCGTCCAGATACCCGAAATTCAGCCACCAGTACCAGGAACGTTCGCCATTCTAACGTTTCCACCGTTAATGGAGTTGAGCGGTCTGTCATATTTGAGCATTCCGTTCCTACCATATTGGAGCCATCCACGGACCAGAGCAGCAGGCATCCAACCACGCCGTTGCACGAGTCACTATGGACAGAGCCCGCGGTTCGAAGCGAGAACCCTGGCTTGAACGAAGAAACCGTATTGGCGCGATTGTTTCGTGAACCCTTGGCCGCCGTCCCAACAAATATATGCGCTAAATGCCCCCCCTGAAGTAAACAGGAAAGATGCTGCTATCTTAAATGGCCGACGTGGGACGGGGAATCCTATCCAAGCTACGTATTCACCTGTACCAAATGCTAAGGACTGCTTACATTGTATTGTTTTCTTTCAGCAGAGGCCATTGCCAATAGTGGTGGATACCGGCAGTCTCGGTGTTGAATTGGCGAGATGTGAAGCAGCCAATACGAACCTCACCATGCCAGGTAACCATGTATGGTATGGCGTCGTCAACGCTCACCTCCACTGAAGAAACAATGGTAGAGTTGCAAGTGCTGCGCAAGCCCCTGATTCATCGATTTGTCCTGGTGAAGGATTCTACGCCTACACTGCTGGGTACTGATTTTTGGCTAGAACACAAGGTCGTGATCGACTTTGATAAGATCCACCTAAGGTTCCACTGGGGTACCATGCCCTTGCTCCGCGCCTCCGAAGCGCCACGAAATCCGATATACTTGATGACTCCCGTCTGTTTGGCGCCACGCTCCGACACGCATGTCAGAGTGCAATGTGCGACGACCAAGCCGGCGTTACCGAGCTTACTGAAGGAAGACTGTTACACAGAGCTGCCGGACGATATCGTCCTGAGCACCGGCGTCGTCCAACCAGTGGCCGGCCAATTTTCTGCCAGGATATCGAATCTAAGCGCTCACGAGAGAACGCTGCCACCCACACTAGTTTTGGGCGACTTAGAAACCGTAGAAGTTGTATTACCAGACAGATGTGAAGATGCGAGCTCAGATTCTGTCGATTGGGACCGATTCGGGGAAGTGGACCTACCGCCTACAAAACAACTAATGCTAAAGGAACTTTTGCGACTATAGGCGCCTGAATGAGATAACAGTCAAAGACTCATACCCGCTGCCCAAAATGGACGACATCCTATCCACGTTGTACGGCGTTTTCGACGATGGACTTACAAAGCGGATACTGGCAGGTGCGGATGGACGAACCCTCCCGACCAAAGACAGCTTTCACTTGCGATGCTGGACTTTTCGAGTTCAATGTAATGCCATTTGGGCTTTGCAACGCCCCCGCTTCGTTTGAACGTTTGATGGACAATCTTCTGTCTGGGGTGATGTGGAAGTTCGCGCTAGTCTATCTCGATGACGTGATTGTTTACTCTCGCACGACCGAGGAGCACCTCACACACCTGCAGGACGTGTTTAAACGACTGGCAGAGACTGGCCTTAAACTTAGTCCGAAAAAGTGCAGCTTCTTTAAGAAACAAGTTAGTTACCTAGGCCATATCGTGAGTCGTGATGGATTACAGACGTGTCCCAGCAAGATTGATAAAGTGCTGAGCTGGCCTACACCTCGAAGTACCAAGGAAGTGCGATCGTTTTTGGGTCTTTGCTCATACTACCGCAAGTTTATCCCCAACTTCGCTACTATCGCTTGACCGCTCCACCAGCTGACTGAGAAACTTCGACGCTTTGAATGGGACACTCACTGCAGTCACTCCTTTGATACCTTGAAGCAGTGTCTTATGACAGCCCCCGTCTTGGCGTTTCCCAATGACACCGGTCAATTTATTCTAGACACGGACGCCTCGAATTCTGGGGCGGGTGCGGCGCTCCATCAACTACAAGATGGACAAGAACGAGTAATCGAGTATTATAGCGAATGTTTCCAACCAGTAGAACGTAACTATTGTGTAACACGTCGAGAGCTCCTCGCCGTAGTCCGTGCCACTAAACACTTTCATCATTATTTGTATGGCCGTCCGTTTCTCGTACGGACTGACCATGCGTCTTTACAGTGGCTGTACAACTTCAAAGAACCAGAAGGGCAGATGGCACGTTGGATAGAACGTCTGCAACAGTACGACATGCAGATTCAGCATCGAAGTGGTACACAACATGGTAACGCTGACAGCCTCTCTCGCCGACCTTGTAGCGGCTGTCCCACATGCGAAAGAGTCGAACGGAAAAATGGAGTGGTCGTGTTGTTTACCCAAGTCCTGTTACCCGACCTGCGCAAGGAGCAAGAGGCGGATCAGGCCCTCGGTAAGGTGCGCGATTGGATGAACAAGTCCGAACGACCGCCTAAAACAACATTGTGGGGCGAGAGCCCAGAAATTAGAGCTTTGTGGCATCTCTACGACCGATTAGCCTTTGATGAAATAGGAGTGATTACCATAAAAAACTCGGAGAATATACCGGTAGCCCTTATGCCCCGCTCACTGGTAGATGCTGCCATTCGAGGCATGCACGGCTCTCCATCCGGAGGTCACTTCAGTGCTAAGAAGACTTTAGAAACGATTTTACTGGATCGGCCAAAGTGCCGATATAACCCGAGCCCCGTTCGATCGTCTGGCGATTGACATTCTAGGCCCTCTACCAACTACCCCTCGTGGGAACCGCTACGTCGCGGTCGTTATGGATTATTTTAACAAGTGGCCGAAATGTGCAGCTATTCCGGACCAGACAGCCGAAACCGTAGCTCGAGCATTGGTACAAGAAGTCTTCTGTCGATTCGGCGATCCATTCGTCTTACACTCTGATCAAGGACGCAACTTCGAGGCGGGGGTCTTCCAGGCCTGTATGCGGCTGATGACTGTTGGAAAGACACGTACCACGCCGCTGCATCCACAGTCAGACGGCATGGTGGAACGCTTCAATCGCACGTTGCTAGATTACTTGGCAAAGTTTGTATCTACTAGCCAGCATGATTGGGATGAGCTGCTGCCCATGGCGTTATTGGCCTACAGGTCAGCGGTTCATGAAAGCTCCGGTTATTCGCCCGCAAGGCTAACGTTTAGAAGAGAACTTAGGCTGCCCAACGATTTACTATTTGGAACACCAGCTCCTGTCCCAACGCACCCTCAGGAATTCTGCCCCGGCGACGAAGTATGGCTCTATTCACCAAGCCGAAGAGTAGGCCGTTGCCCAAAGCTACAATGCGATTTGATTGGGCCCGCTACAATAGTACGTCGGATTTCGGATCTTGTCTACGAAATTCGACCCCCTGGAAAAAGAGTTACCAGAACCGTGCATGTGAACCGTTTGGCTGTTTACCGTCCCGATCCACGCAACGACTTGGTACTCGGGCAGGAGCCTCGAGTATAAGGAGGGGGTAATGTAACGTAGACGGCCTGGGTGGCAACTCTGGTAGTAGGCAAACGCAAACTGTCCCCCTTAAGAAGCGGTCCCATTCTCTACGGCTGGGTACACTAATAAAGGCGCCACCGGGAGGGCTAGATTTTTTGAGCTAGCGCGGCCAACTTAACGAAGAGAAGAAGATAAGGAGAAAGAGAAGAAGTGCTTGAAAGTTTTCGCTGCCGCCAAGACAAGGAAAATAAAGAGATTGAATAAACGAAAGAAACTATCTCTGTTTTCTTTGCGATTCTGCTGAGTTATCTTAGGCCTGACGATCGAACGCCCAACCGTAAACCAACCGCTCGGCCACGGGTGGCGTCATTTTGTTCCACAAAGGCAAAACACGTTACAATACTATACACCCATAGGTATTAAAGTCGCCAAAATGTATGTAACAGGCAGAAGGAAGCTTCTCCGACCCCATAAAGTATATATATTTTTGATCAGGATCAACAACCGAGTCGATCTAGCCATGTCCGTCCGTCCGTCCGTCTGTATGAACACGCAGGCTTCGGAGACTATAAGAGCTAGAGCCACCAAATTTGGTATGTAGACTCGTGTGATATGTAAATATATAGAGTTTGATGAACAATAAACCACTGTGTTTAATATCTCATAAGAACTTAACTTTATTTTTACTTCAATGTTGCTGAACTGTGTCTGCCACTGCTAGAATACGTCTTGATCGTTCGTTTGCTTGCTTATTACTAAATTTTCAATTCTTACGCAACTACGTAGGACATATAGGTTTATAAAGAGTGACAGAGACAGAGCATACCAGACTGGCGCCAGTATATTCTAGAAAACTTAAGAGAGAATACAAAAACAAAAGCATTGTGAGATGTGCAAGATCATTCATGAGTCCTTGCCTTGCTGCGTATAGCAATGTAAGTTAAATGACAATTGGTTCCTCAACATCCCGCCCCCCCTGAAACTCTGTTTCTGAACCCGGTAGGGCTGCAATCTTCGTGATAGGGCGAGTGACTTCTCCTGATTTGGTGAGAACCTGAACCGCTCTGACGAGGCCATCAGCTCCTGTGAACACCTGAGTTACCCGTCCTAAGAGCCATGCCGATGGAGGCGCGTTAGAGTCCTTGATCAGTACAAGATTACCGATCGCAATGTTTGGTAACTTGGTGGTCCATTTCGGGCGCTGTTGTAGCGATGTCAAGTATTCTTGATGCCAACGCTTCCAAAATCCTTGAAGCATTGCTTGAACATGCTGCCAGTAGCTCAATCGATTGGTCGGAATCTGCAAATAGCCGTCTTCAGGAACTGCTGTATATGTTCTGCCAATTAAGAAATGTGCCGGTGACAGGAAGGCAATTTCAGTATCCGATGCTGTGCACAATGGTCGCGAATTAACGACAGATTCTATTTGCGAGAGCAGTGTGTGCATCTGCTCAAAGGTGAGGACGTTGGTTCCTATTACACGTCGCAAATGCAGCTTAACCGAGCGTACTGCCGACTCCCACTTACCACCCCAGTGTGGTGAATATGGAGGAATAAAATTCCATTTGATACCTTGATCCGCAAGCGCTTTTGAAACGACATCATTGTGCTCGCGAGCGAGAAGCTGTACCATTTCGTCTAGTGCACGTTTTGCGCCAACAAAGTTGCGCCCGTTATCGCTATACATTTGGGAGCACTTCCCACGACGAGCCATAAAACGTTTTAATGCCGCCAAGAATGTGTCGGTGCTGAGATCAGTGGCCAGCTCCAGATGAAGAGCTGAAGTTACCATACATACAAACAGGCAAATGTAGCCCTTTTCCTTCCTGGGGTTTCGTGCCTTGTGAACCTTCAACAAGATAGGTCCAGCATAATCGCATCCAGTATGCTCAAATGGAAAGGCTTGTCGCACTCGAACAGCCGGTAAATTGGCCATAAACTGATTTGCTGTGTGATGGCGCTGTCTAAAACAGTTTAAACACTCATGTGTGATACGTCGAATAAGGTTTCGTGCGCCAATGATCCAATATTTCTGGCGAATTATTACAAACATTGCCTTAACTCCTTGATGAAGATTGACCTTATGCTCATGTTTCAGCAGCAATTCCACAAGGCGATGTTGTTTCGGCAAACTACTGGATGCTTGGCATCTGCAGGCAATTGCGACCTTTCCAAACGTCCACCCACACGTATAATTCCATCTTCGTCAACGAAGGGAGATAGTTTGTTTAAAATTGATCGTCGCTCCAAAGATTGCTTCCTCAGCTGTCTATCGTCATTGAATTGATTTTGTGCCTGTCGTAGGCAAAACTTCCTTGCTCTGGTAACTTCATCGAACTTTAGAGGTCCTGAATATTTAGACTTGCTTGATTTGATTCGATGAACGAAGCGGAATACATATGCGACCACTCGAACCAGTCTGATCCAAGATGATGTCCTTCCGAGTAGTACCTCAAATGGGGAATCCTCAATATCCTTGGAAATGGTTGTCAAGATATTGGTTTTCAACTCAAGTTCTGCTGCTGGCTTGAGAATTGAGCAGCAAGTTGGTGGTCTATTCATTGTCTCTGAGTATAGTGTACAGTCGTGCAGCCAAGATGGTCCCTTCCACCATAAATCAAAGTTAATTAAGTCACTCGCTAGCATGCCTCGTGATGCACAATCCGCAGGATTCTCTTTAGTGCTGACATGTGTCCAAGCGCTACGTGGTATGGTCTCTAGTATTTCTGCCGTTCGGTTGGCAACAAATGTTTTAAGTTTACAGGGTTGATGCGAAAGCCATGACAAAACGATTGTAGAATCGGTCCATGCGTGTATCTTAACATCCTTCTGGCGCAGACCAGACCTTACCGCTTGGAATAAACGAGCCAATAGTAGAGCTCCGCAAAGTTCCAATCGTGGCAACGACTTCTGCTTTAATGGTGAAACTCTTGTTTTAGCAGCAATGAGTGCCACTCCGATGCTTCCATCTAGGTGTGTCACACGGTTGTAAATGACAGCAGAGTAAGCCTTTAACGAAGCATCTGAAAATCCATGCAGTTCGATGTCATCGGGTTGATTGTCTACAAACCGTTGCATCTTCAAGTTCCTTAACGTGAAAATGTCCTTTCTGAACGTTTGCCATAAGTGCGCTTGCTTCGTTGGCAGTTCCGAGTCCCAATCCAGATTAAGCAGCCATAATTCTTGGAGCAGAATTTTAAACTTGATCACCACTGGCGCCAAAATGCCGAGTGGGTCAAAGATGCGTGCCGTGTCAGACAGCACTTGTCGCTTCGTACAAGTCATATGTTCCGATAATGAAACCTTATATGTTAGGACGTCTTCTCCAGGACGCCAATGCAGCCCAAGCACCTTTGCTGCCATCTTTGAGAAATCGATTTCATTTCCCTCGTTGCTGGCAATTCGTTTACTATTCGAGACCCATTTGCTTAGCTCCAATTGTGCCCGTGACATAAGGAGTATCAGCTCTTCCTTAATATCGAGCAGTTCTTGTTCGTTCATGGCTCCTGTCAGTACGTCATCGACGTAGAAATCATCCAAAAGTATCCTAGCCGCCCTTGGAAACTCGTATTCGTGATCAGTTGTCAGTTGTTCCAGCACTCTAACTGCCAGAAACGGTGCACATGCCGTGCCATAGGTGACTGTGGTCAACTTGTAATGCTTCAATGGTTCCTCAGGGTCATCTCTCCAAAGGATTCGTTGAAAATTCTGATGTTCAGGGGCCACTAAAATCTGTCTGAACATTTTGACGATGTCCGCAGAAAATACGAATCTGTGCATTCGAAAACGCAGACAAACGTTGAAGAGGTTGCGTTGTATACATGGGCCAATGTGAAGTGCGTCGTTAAGAGATCGTCCATCCCGATCTTGAAATGATCCATCGAACACCACCCGCAGCTTGGCGCCTATGACTGGATGGTGTGGCAAATAGAATGACTTCTTACATACGTTTGTGTCTTCGTCTGCAGCTACTTCCTTCATGTGACCCAGCTGGATATACTCTCTCATAAATTGAGTATATTTTAACTTCAAGCTGGAGTCCTTCATTAGAAGACGCTCGACTGCGAGAAAGCGCGATCTCGCTCCTTGAAATGTATCCGCAAATTGTGGGTTTTGTTCCTTAAAGGGCAAATCGACTATGTATCTTCCATTCGAGTTGCGGTTGTGGGTACGCCGGAAGTGCGTTTCGACCTTTTCATCCTCTTGATGAAGTATCAATGTTTTCACGTGCCAATGGTGAGGTGATCTTTCCTAAATTGTGAGCTTTAATATCGATGCAATGACTCGACACACGAGACATCATCTGGAGAGAGCAGATAACCTCTGGTTATTCCTGCCTTGACGTCTGAGATGCCCGATGTGGCAACTCGAAATGGCGAACGTGCAAGCCCCAACGTCTGTACGCACCGTTCCGAAATGAATGACAAGTCTGAGGCGCTATCCAATAAAATACGGCACGTCAGCAAGGCTCCTTGAGAATTTCGGACGTGTACCAATGCAATAGGTAGAGTGCTTCTTCGTTGGCCATTTGGCTTACTGGGTCTGGTAACATTCATCATTGCTATCGCTGATGCCGCTGGGGACTCCTCAGAAGCCTGGCCTGAGTTGCCTTGGTGCTGCTCTGAGCTATTTTGCTGTGTAGAATGGCCTTCAGAATGCAGCAAAGAATGATGGCGAGGCTTGCAATACTTGCAAGAAGACTTCGAGCCACAAGCGCTTACTCCATGTCCAGTTCTCAAGCAATTAAAACACACATGTTTCTCCATCGCAAAGGTGTAACGTTGCTTGACATTCAAGCTCTGGAATTGAGGACAAGCCGACAGTATGTGCTCAGTACTATGACATTTCATACAATTACCTGTAATGGCACGCATGGTGCGTGCTTGCCTTTTTTCTTTTTCATCCCTCGGTTTGCTCGCTACATGATCGATAACTTGACTGAGCTCAAGGCGATCGCATCGTGAGTCCAAAAACTTGAGCAACTCTTCAATGGTAGGATTTTCAATATCCTGGCTTTTGTCGATCCATTCACGTCGGGTAGCCTCATCAACCTTGTTGATGAGCAAGTATATGAGCCAAGAGTCACGGCCCGTTTGTCCAGAATCGTCTAAAGCCCGAATAACATCACTGGCTCATCAACAAGGTTGATGAGCAAGTATATGAGCCAACAGTCACGGCCCGTTTGTCCAGAAGCGTCTAAAGCCCGAATAACATCACTGGCTCCGCAAGTCAGAGCGCGTAGCGATGATAAGTTTTGCCCAACAGGTTTTGGCAATGCGGTGAATGTGTCCATCAGTAAATTTACCAAGTAACGGGGCTTTTCATATCGATCACTCAATGATTTCCATGCAACGTCGTAATTTGATGCCACCACGGGCAAATGCTGGATGAGTATCGCTACTTCTCCTATGACGCATGACTTCAGGTGATGAAACTTTTGGATATTCGTCAAAGTTGTCTTTCCGTGAATGGTACTCTCAAACAGGTCTTTAAAGGCATGCCATTCCTTGTAATCTCCACCGAAGGTCTTGATGTTGATTTTCGGTAACTCACAATCTCTTGTTGCCGGTGTTGCAACCGACTGTGAGCCTGACGAAGACGAAGATTGCTGTGGCGAGAGCAATCTCTCAACCAATAATTGCTGCTGCTCCATTTGCCGTTGCTGGTGTTCCATTGCACTCTGCATCTGGAGTTCCATTTGACGCTGCTGGTGTTCCATTTGACTCTGCATCTGGAGTTCCATTTGACGCTGCTGGTGTTCCATTTGACCCTGCATCTGGAGTTGTAGTGGTTGCTGTTGATTCTGCATTTGTTGCAGAATTCCTTGGAAGAGCGAACCATCGTTACCAGCCGCGCCGATTTCTTCCAACTTGCCAGACGGAGCCAAGGCAGCTCGTAAAGCCTTAAGGCGGGCATTTGCTATTTCATATTTCTCCTCGTATATCCCGAAGTCTTCGGTAGGGTCCACATAACCCTCTAGTTTGTCGTATTTGGCCAATTCGTCGCCAGACTTCACGAACTCGTTCCACGCATTGGACAAAGTTTCCAATTTGGTGTCAATTGCGAAGACGTCGGCATCCTGTGCAGGATTCTCTGCATATCCATATATGCGGGTAATGGTTGTCTTCAATCTTCCTCTGGCCTTTATGAATATTTTCATTTCCTCCATGATGAGATGTCAAGAAATTTCCACTGCTTGTGTGGACCAAAAATTTGCAACCACGTTGCAACAAATTATTAAGCAATGAGTAACAAACAAACAATGCCCAACGATCCGGCTCGAAGGACCAAATTATGATGAACAATAAACCACTGTGTTTAATATCTCATAAGAACTTAACTTTATTTTTACTTCAATGTTACTGAACTGTGTCTGCCACTGCTAGAACACGTCTTGATCGTTCGTTTGCTTGCTTATTACTAAATTTTCAATTCTTACGCAACTACGTAGGACATATAGGTTTATAAAGAGTGACAGAGACAGAGCATACCAGACTGGCGCCAGTATATTCTAGAAAACTTAAGAGAGAATACAAAAACAAAAGCATTGTGAGATGTGCAAGATCATTCATGAGTCCTTGCCTTGCTGCGTATAGCAATGTAAG
The DNA here is from genome assembly GCF_018902025.1 of Drosophila willistoni. Taxonomy (NCBI): domain Eukaryota; kingdom Metazoa; phylum Arthropoda; class Insecta; order Diptera; family Drosophilidae; genus Drosophila; species Drosophila willistoni. The sequence goes on along the minus strand of NW_025814504.1, from coordinate 129,617 downwards.
TTAAATGACAATTGGTTCCTCAACAGAGTTAATTGGAATTTTGGCCCAGAATTTACACAAAACTGTTTTTCTGAAAAAGTATAACAGATAGAGACAAATTTGGTTTGTATACTCGTTTAGTTAGCGCGCAGAAACAAATTGTTCCAACTTTTTGCCACGGCCCCTTCCGCACCCGAAATTTACATAAAACTTATTTTTTAAAAAACTATCAAAGCTACCGACATTAAATTTGGTAAGTATACTGGCTTAGTATGCGCGCAGAATATATATTTTAATATGTTGCCACGCCCACTTACGCCTCCATAATTTATAAAAAACCAATTGCCTCTTGCAATTTTTTGACCATCGCAATAAAATTTGGCGCACTTATTAATCTTATCTATTTCTACCAAACTGCCAAATTATATTGAGATCGGACTAGAATCATGCAAAATATGCGTATGAACGTATTTTGCTACGCGATCCATAAGTGCAGAATTGGCCGTTGGCTAGTGGCGGCGCTAGAGTGCTCGTGTGTTTGTAGAGTGAGCGAGATAGCATATGGTTATGAGGCATGTTAAAACAATTAAATAGACATACATTTTGTTTTCGAAATTTTAAATATTTGTTTCACCTGGTATATGGTATACCCAAGTCGACGAGTCGACTTACTTACTTTTTTTTTATTTTTATTTTTATTCTTCGAAGGCCTATATGAATGAGATTGGATAAGTGGAAGGATTTGTGGATGATGGCTACGAAAAAACTGACGCTTTATGTAAGCAAATATGTGTTTTCATGGTGAGGGGGCTATATGCCAACTGCTCATAAGTTAACACAATTAATAGATTCAAATATAAGAGCCGCAAGAACCCTAGGCCTTTTTATAAGAGCAGTAGTATGCGATCAAGGCCCAACAATCGAGGGGCATTCAATAAACTTGGAATAGTTAACGAAGCACCCTATTTTTCTCTGGATGACCAGAAAATATATATATACGCATATATATCTAATGCGAGATTCTATTGAGACTCCTGATGGTACAGTCTCCTGGCATGTAGTGGTGAGATTGCTTGAAATTGACACGAGCAACACTTCTACAAGAATGGGCCCACAATTAACAAGGAAACACATATTTCAAAATTCTTTCGAAAAGATGAAGGTTAAATATGCAACGCAGGTATTTAGCCAAACAGTATCATCCGCCATTAAAACATTGATTCAACATGGCAAATTTTTTAAAAGAAGAGATTGCAAATTATGATGGAATATGAGGAATTTTTTATCATTAACAAAAATTTTAAAACTATAAACAACCTAAAGCTTAAAGCCCCACAAAATCATTTATTTAACCTGATGAAGCAGCATTATAAGTTCTTTAATACATAATAGAAATGAGAGACTATTTTAAGAAGTGTCTATATCGCAGAAAAGTTTATTGTTTAGATGGAATAGTTCTATCAATAAACACAATACTAATGCTTACAAGCGATATTTGGAATGAAGATCACTGAGTATTCTTTTTAATGTTGACACGTCTAAACCAAGATGCGCTAGAACATGTATTTTACCTAATAAAAAGTAGGGGTGGCACAAACATGTATTTTACCTAATAAGAAGTAGGGGTGGCACAAACAATAATCCTATGTTATTCGAATTCAATGCAATAATATCAAAAATGTTGTCAATGAAATTAATAACTTCAAAAACGACAACAGGTAATTGCGAGCCAGATGAAGATATGCTAATAAATGTTATTGAAGAAACAAAGCATAAACTGGCAATTGAAAACGTAAATGACCAAGATCAGGTGTATTACGAACATTTTAACATAATCTTAGATGAAAATATGAAGGATGAAGTATCCGAGTCTGATAAAGAACAGACAACTGAAATCAGTATAGCCACTGAGAATTCATTGAAATATTTCGTAGGATTTGTTATGCATAAAGCCCAACAAAAGTTCAATTGCGATTCATGCAAAGAACTTTTAAAAGAAGAGATTGCAAATCATGATGAATCGGTATTTTTTATCATTAACAAAAATTTTAAAACTACAAACAACCTAAAGCCTAAAGCCCCACAAAATCATTTATTTAACCTGATGAAGCAGCATTATAAGTTCTTTAAAAATTTCCCACATGCGCGCAAACTAAAAGAAAAAATTATTAATGAATGCCTTTCGAATATTGAGAAGGACCCGAATTACTTAGATTGGTACAGTGAATCGCATGAATGCAGCGAGCATCGAAAATTTATTCTAAATTATTTTCTACTCGGTCTGCTTAAAAAAATAGCAAATGGGTGATGGAAAGTTTACGCGGTGCTTCTAAAAAGCACAAAAGCAATAGGAAAATAGAAATTTTACAGTCTTAAAAATAAAAAAAGGTCAATAAGCAACAGAGTCGGTATTCTGGGAATGTCCGTCCGTCAGGGGTAATTTTTTAAATATAGATTTGCTTATTAGCTTTTTTGAAGATGTAGGTAGGTGTAGGTGGGGAACATGGAGAAGATTAAATGTGAATTTAATCATCTCAAGGCGACTCGAAGGTCATTCGTAAATGACCCCATTGCTATTGCAATGGCCTCCTCGTGGTGTTCCCTGGATACCGATTGTACATACTGTACATTGCAATTGGTAACGAATTCGAGCGGCGACCTTTATTGTGCACGGTTTCAATATTTAATATTATAATATAAGCAATAAAGAAGAATGAAAAAAAGCGCGGTCAAGAATAGTGCAAGCAGGAGGAGAAAAACTTGTAGATCAAAACAAATAGAGAAAGCGCGCCAAAACTAAAATGAAGGGAGGGTGCACGACTAAAACCAAAACAAAAGAGATAACACTCCTCAATTGCTTGTTTATTGTTGCCATGTTCTTATTATTAAAATTGTTTATAGTATATTAAATAAATAAATTATATGTATGTAGGAAATGAAGTGTCAGGCGGTATAATCATAGCAATCGGGCAGTAGCTAGTGAGCGAGACAGAACGACACGCAGCGGCCGTACGTATCTGGTTGACTCACTCATTAGCAAATAAAGAGAAGCGTTGATTCAAAAAGCATTCGCAATCGTACTCTCACCTCGATCACATCGCGCACCCAAATTATCACTAAGGCCATTTAAATAATATAAAATATATGTATTCTTAACACAAAGAAACATTGTTAATAAAATAACATGTATTCTTAACACAAAGAAACATTGTTAATAAAATAACATGTATTCTTAACACAAAGAAACATTGTTAATAAAATAAGACTAAATAAGGAAATCACATCCTTTAATAATATTGGAATAAATAAACCGGGATAAAGTAAAATCCCACAAACTGGGGGCTCAACCGAGATTTCTGGCCCAAGACAATTAGTGAAATTTGTGTGTGTGTGTGAAGTTCGCAAGTAAACAGAAAATTGTTAAAATTGCATGCATTAACGTGTAATACATATACAAACTCAAGGTTGTTGGCGAACGAATTTCACAAGAAGCAACCACTACAAGTTCAAAAAATAGTGGAAGTTGGTGCGACTGTACGAGAGGCGACGAGTGGATGGTGAGACGGTGAGCGGTCGGACGACGCAAGTAGAGCCGTTTTGGCAAAAAGTCGGCGACTGAAGTTGAGAGCGGCTCGAGAGCGTCGCTAAGAATTTTGGCGCCGTTTTGGCAAAAAGTCGACGACTGAAGTTGAGAGCGGACAGCAGACACGAAGTTAATGATAACCAGTGTTTACTGTGGAAGCAGACAGCGGACACGAAGTTGATGATAATTAGTGTTCACTGTGGAAGCAGACAGACAGAGAGCAGACAGCAGACACGAAGTTGATGATAACCAGTGTTTACTGTGGAAGCAGACAGCAGACACGAAGTTGATGATAATTAGTGTTCACTGTGGAAGCAGACAGACGGAGAGAGCAGACAGCGGACACGAAGTTGATGATAATTAGTGTTCACTGTGGAAGCAGACAGACGGAGAGAGCAGACAGAGAGCACGAAGTTGATGATAACTGAAAACAGCCGAATGAGTAGCGACAGCAGAGTGAGTTGCTACAGCGATATTGAGTGGTTCCATAGAGCAGGACGACTATAGATCTGTTTAATTATTGTCTTGAGTGTGAGTTACTTTGCTTGCGCGACGAAACCAGACCGGTGGCAGAAATATTGACGAAATTGATGCAAGCTGCAGAGAGCACATTTCTAAGAATCGTCTGAATTTAACCAAAACCTACCACAATTTGACCTACATTAACATAGTGTGTAAATTTTGCTAAGTCGTAACAAATTTGATTGATTGATACTAACTAAAAGGAGGTTCACACTAAAAGATGTGGAGGGAAGCGTTTCCGAGTTTTGCGGTTTAGGTTCGATTGATGTTGTACAATGGACTAGGGACCTAGAAGAATGCGCTTTAACCGTACAGTGGAGTCGGTTACAGCCTTTTGTGTATGCAAAACAATTGTTAAAGGGAGCTGCATTGTCGTTTATACGTAGTGAGATATTTGTAGTTGGGAGTCCCTGAAAGTAGCTTTCAAAAACGAATTCAGAGTAAAGGTTTCATCAGCCGAAGTTCATAGAAGGCTAAGTAATCGACAGTTGAAGAGAGGTGAGAATTTGTATGAATTTTTGTATTCGTTAATGGAAATCGCAAAGCCGATGGATTTGGAATCGAGTATTTCGTAGAAGGTATACCAGACATGAGAGCAAATAAGGTATTATTGTATCAAGCCAGAACAGTGGATGCGTTGAAAGTTCGAATAGAGACCTACTTAAAATCCTATGATCCTAGGAAGTCGTCAAAGAAAATAACATTGGAGTCATCTTTTCATAAGCAAGGTAGACATAATAGAGAGAAAAGTTCGATAACAAAAGGTGATCGCAAATGTTTTAATTGTGGAGATCCTTCACACATGTTGAGAGACTGTAACTAGAAAACGTTTACTTGTTTTAAATGTGGCAAAACAGGCCATCGCTCATTTGAATGTAAGGGAAAAGATACCACCAAAGTTGAAAGTACCAATGTTGTAGATGATAAATTAGTAAAAGCATCAGGTCAATTTACTTATTCGGGTTTGGAGTTGAAAGAAGTAACTTATAAGATGATGAAGTTCAAGGGTCTAATTGATACAGGAGCAAATTTGGAACTTGGAATTAAGTCATTAACAGGATATTCGAAGAGCCTTACAGGCATTGGTGGAAGTCATGTGATGACCTTTGGTAGTTTTAGCATAATTGTCAAGATAGATGGCATTGATGGAAGTCGAGTTTCATATCGTTCCTGATGAAGACATGGCATTTTGGGTAGAACCATTTTAGATCCCGTCGATTTGGTTGTTACGAAGAAAGGTACAAAGTTTGTGAGCATCAAGAGAAAAGAATCACTGTGTAACGCGAATAAATCTTGTGCTGAGTTGTTTAAGGAATTTGAAAGTATGTGTATGAACAGTGCAGAACAGAATAAAGTGAAAATCAAGAGTGACTTGTCACATATCAGTGCAGAAATCGCTAGTGAAGTCAAGAAGTTGATTAAAAGTTACAAACCTATTAGAAATACAAACACTCCTATAAAAATGAATATTGTACTAACGGATGAGTTGCCAGTTTATTAGCATCCAAGGCGTCTAGCAGAGTCTGATCGGAAAATTGTTGATAGTACAATACAAGAATGGTTGGAGGAGAAGATAATAAGGCCAAGTTTTTCGGAACATGCTTCGCCTGTTGTACTTGTAACAAAGAAGAATGGGAAAAGTCGTCTGTGCTGCGATTACAGAAAGCTAAATGAGAAAGTGGTCCGAGATAATTTTCCTATGCCACAGATGGATACCGTATTAGAAAAACTTCAAAGTGCGTTAGTTTACACTACTCTAGATCTAACAAACAGGTTTTTCCATGTTCCTGTTGAGGAAAAATCTCAGAAGTACACAGTATTCGTAACTCAGAATGGTCATGAATTCCTATATGTACCATTCGGCATTTCCAACTCTCCAGCAGTTTTAACAAGATTTATAATGGCAGTAATGAGAGAATCGGTTAAGAATGGAGATGCAGTGGTGTATATGGACGATAAATTTATACCAAGTGTGTGGGTGTTGAATATAGCTGCGGTAAATGGGTTGAGAATAAACTGGGAGAAATGTCAGATACTGCAGAGTAAAGTAAATTTTTTGGGCTATATAGTTGAAAATGGAAGCATTAGGCCAAGTAAGGAGAAGACTGATGCCGTTTCAAGATTCCCGATCCCACATGATATGAAGTCAGTTCAACGATTTTTGGGGTTAACATCGTATTTCCGTAGATTTATCGAAGGATACGCAGTAACAGCTAAGCCCTTGACGGACAATTTGCGAAAAGACAACAAGTTTGAGTTTAAAGAATTGCAAATGGTGGCGTTTGAGCAATTAAAGTTAGCATTGATCAAAGGTTCGTTTTAAAGTTATACAATCCTAAGCTAGAGACTGAGATTCACACTGATGCCTCGAAACACGGTTTCGGAGCTGCGCTTTTACAGAAAGATTCAGAAGATGGTTTATTTCATCCGGTACAATATATGAGTCGGAAAACTAAACCTTGCGAAGAGAAGTATGATTCATATGAACTTGAGGTTTTAGCAGTTATTGGAGCATTAATAAAGTGGCGTGTATATGTGCTAGGATTGAGATTTAAGATTGTTACAGATTGTAATGCGTTCACGATGACAAAGAAAGAGGTTCCGTTACGTATAGCACGCTGGGCAATGTACCTACAAGATTTCGATTATCAGATTGAACATCGTTCAGGTTCAAAGATGCGGCATGTGGATGCTCTGAGCCGTTTATCTTGTTTTCTGCTAACTGACACCATAACCCATAGATTGAGGAAAGCACAGTTGTCAGATGATTGGACTAAAAACAGGAGAAGGGATATGAAGATTTTTACATTGAAAATTAAATATTTAAAGACCCCATCAAGAATTTATTGTCGTTCCCTCGCAGATGGAAAAAGAAATAATACAGATTGCACACAAACAAGGACATTTTGGAGCTAAAAAGACTCAAGATATCGTAGAAAAGTCGTATTATATTCCAAAATTAAAAGAAAAGGTAGCCCGTGTTGTTGAGTGTTGCGTGGAATGTCTTATTGTTAAAGCCAAAACCGGTAAAAAGGAAGGATATTTGATGCCAATAAGCAAAGGAGATCAGCCATTGATGACATATCACATTGATCACGTTGGCCCGATTAAGGTCACAACAAAGCGTTACAATCATATACTTAATATTGTTGATGGTTCTCTAAGTTTGTATAGTTGTATCCGACTCGTGGAACAGGAGTCGATGAAGTACTTAGTTGTCTTGAAAAGCAAGCCATAATTTTTGGTAACCCGGTAAGAATAATCTCTGACAGGGGAGCAGCATTCACATCCAATGCGTTTAAAGAATATTGTAACAGACAATATATACAGAATTTACTGATAGCAACAGGTATACCTCGCGGCAACGGCCACGTAGAAAGGATGCATAAGATAATTGTTCCAATGATTTCAAAGTTAAGCCAAAAGAATGAGGGAAACTGGTACAAGGATGTGGGCCGTGCGCAACAACTTGTTAATAATACTGCTCCAAGAAGTACAAGAGTTACACCTTTTAAGATTTTGACAGGAATAGAGATGCGTAGTCCTGATGATCCCGAAATAAGAAAGCTGACAACCGATTCGTTAATAGAAGAATTAGACTGTAGTCGTGATGAGATTAGAGCGGAGGCTCGAAAGAATATTTATGATATACAGCAGGAAATGAAAACGACGTTTGACAAGAACAGGAAATGGGAAAGAAAATACAATTTAAACGAGTTAGTGGCGATTAAACGTACGCAGTATGGGACAGGTCGAAAGTTGAGAGGTAAATACTTAGGACCATATAAATTCACGAAGGTGAATAGGCACGTTCGATACGACGTTGAGAAAGTTAACGATGGTGAAGGACCTTGTGAGACTTCAACAGTGGCTGAGTTCATTAAGCCTTGGCTAGGATCATTCGGGTCGAATGACTTGTCAGGACAGCCGATAGTAGAAAATGAAGTGTCAGGCTGGCATAATCATGGCAATCGGGCAGTAGCTAGTGAGCGAGACAGAACGACACGCAGCGGCCGTACGTATCTGGTTGACTCACTCATTAGCAAATAAAGAGAAGCGTTGATTTAAAAAACATTCGCAATCGTACTCTCGCCTCGATCACATCGCGCACCCAAATTATCACTAAGGCCATTTAAATAATATAAAATATATGTATTCTTAACACAAAGAAACATTGTTAATAAAATAAGACTAAATAAGGAAATCACATCCTTTAATAATATTGAAATAAATAAACCGGGATAAAGTAAAATAAAATTTATTAAATATAAATTTAATTAAATATATATTATTAAGTATACAAATAAAAGAAATATAATTAAAAATATAATTGCAAAAAGGGTATATTAATTTTGGTCAGAAGTGTGCATCGCATAGAAGGAAGCATCTGCGACCATATAAAGTATATATATTCTTGATCAGCATGACGAGACGAGTTCAAATAGCCATGTCCGTCCGTCCGTCCGTCCGTCCGTCCGTCCATCCGTCTGGATCAACGCAAACTCCTCCTAGACCGTAAGAGCTACAGAGCAAATTTTGCATGTAGGCTTGTATATACTGCAGGCGTTGTATATCTCGGATTCAGCCGGATTGGACCACTATATCATATAGCTCCCATACAAACGGCAAAGTTACGAACAGTGACTTTTCTCAATAACTTCATTATTTTCTGAGCTATTATCATGAAGTTTAATCTTGGTGAGTTAATTACACATATAAACGACTATGCCAGATTGGTTCAAGATCGGGTGACTATATCATATAGCTCCCATAGGAACGATCTTTCGAAAACAGTGACTTTTGTCAACAACTTCGTTACTTTTAACGCGATTGCTTTCAAATTAAATATTTTAGTTTAATATGTCTGTTAATGACTGTGCCGAATTTGATAAAGATCGGGTGACTATATCATATAGCTCCCATAGGAACGATCGTTGGAAAACAGGTACTTTGATCAATATCTTCGTCATTTCCTATGCTAAGATTGTAGGCCGTTCTTTCGGAAACATTAGCCTTTTTAGCTTAAACGTTTTTCCACTTTGATTGCTATAGGTTAGGATAGAGTTACCAATAATGTTGCAAGGGTAGCCAAATTATGACGCGGTCGAAGTTAGCCCCGGCCCTCTGGTTTTTCAGTAACATAGTGAAAATCAAGTTTGAATTCTTTGATAGGCATTTTTTCTTTATATTTTCAAAATTATTATTTTTTAAATTTTTTTCTTTCAGATATTTAATTTTTTGTGCCTTTTCCGTTTGCAAACAAAATTCTTAAATGTCGATTTTTTTTATTGAAAAGTTTGACTTTTTGTTTTTCTTTTCTTAAATTCTCTGACATTTCAAAGTACTTTTTTCTGTAGTACGCTTCAGTTTTCTCTTTTTTAAGGCAATTTTCTCAAAATTCAATTTGTGTCTCAATAGAGCTGCAATTATTCTTATTTCCATTACCAACCTGGGTTGCAGCATTTGGAAAATCTAAAATTTCAGAATCTTCTTCTGTGCAAAAATCATTGTAATGTACACAAACCGGAATGAATCCAGATCATGTACATCCCCTCTTAGTCAAAGAATCTTCTTTGATCCAAGAAGAGGTCAGGTTCAGCCTATATTGGTAGTCTCTCTCGCAGTCCCTAATCATCAGATGTTATGATGGGCAAGAGTACCACAAATTAGGCCAAAGCCAACACATCTACGGGCTTAGTGTATCGAGAAGTTTGGTCCGGGTGGGACTTCTGGCTGTCGGCTAGCAAACAGTCTTTGGGGGGGTTCTTTGGACCAGCATTACTCAATACACCTGTAGTACATAAAATTAAACAAAGTCCCTAGGGCACGAATATTACACAATTATTTAACCAAAAGAGATGAACTAGAAGGATAGAGAAAAAGAGTATATTAGTATCGCACGAATAGGGAAGCTATGAGGATGTTATTATAGCTTCGCGTCTAAACCCTCCCAACCAATGATTTTCCTTTCGCAAGATTCTGGAAAATCCCAATATAATTCAGCTCACCGCTCACATTTCGCTACAAGGAAGATCACATAACTTTTACTCAAACATTACAAAATGATATTTATTCACGAGGGTTATGGAATATTAAAATACTTCAATAGGTCGGAAACATAATCCGAGTTGACTAAACTAAAATGATGATTCTTATAATATACGGTAATCAAATTAAATAATTGGATCATTTCAGGCATCCAAAAGCCAAATTAGGGATAATAGGTTTTGTTTTGTTGAATCTTAATTGTAAGGTGGATATATATAAACTTATAGATATTCAAAAATGAAAAGATCAATTGGAATTTGGAAGTCTCCAACTTAAATTACGAGATTAATTATAAATAACTGCAGGCTCGCTCACACAATCAAAGGCGACTCTTAATATCGTTTTAATTTTTCAACACTGATTGTCAATTTTCTTTTTCTTTAATCTCTTCTTCTTAGCTTTACTGTACTTGAGAGAGTTTCTTATTTGCAGATTATTTGACACTGAACCCGCTTTCTTTTTGCATACAAACAGGGAAATACCAGATCGAACATGATTTATGTCAAGAACTTAGGACTTACCCATCCGACCGGTCCGTCGAAGGCCTTCGTCGTCCGCTGGATGATGCTTAGGAATATAAATTGTAGGTTAAATCAAGCGTCTGGCATTCCTATGGTACAAATTCTCTGCCCGTATCCGATTCGGGCGGCTATTCCAAGCTGGTCGACTTTGTCGAAATGTCTCTGTGCCCTTCACGGTGTGCAGCTTTTGAGCCCACGGTGTCTCAAAAATTATCCCTGGCAAATTCTCGGAATTCAAATATAAAATTCCTTGCATAGGCTTTCAGCATTCAATTTGATTGTGGCTAAGTTTTCGAAAGAACTTATTAGAAACAGCCAAGGATTCAAATATCCACATAAAATTAACTTACGATAATAATATTTACAAACTCCACAATAATTGTTGTCCTATATGCTCCAGATTAATATTTAATTAATAATTTGGCTTGATGGCCAAGAAAATGTCAGATTTAAATTTATATATATTTTCTGGAGGAGGAGCGTGGTTTAGGCGTCTAGCCAGGGCGGAAGTTCGTCAGAAAAGAGTTTGACCAATGCATGCGATCGCGCATGATGCTACTTCGCTAGGTTTGCACTAGTAAAACTATCGAACTTCTAAGCTCAGCTGATTATTTCTACCGACACAATTACCCACCACTTCCTAAAATACAAACTAACGCCTTAAAATTTAAAAAGAAAACTAACGGCAGAAACTGGGCACTACAACCACAGGATAAATTAGAGCTTGCTTCGGAGTATTAACCTGAAAAAAGACAGTTACTGCTTAATTTCCTTAGCATGATAGGTTCCTAGCAGTTTACCAATTAAATCCTCTAACACATAACAGTTTCCCAATCTCTCTCGAACTCGAGACTTTAGCCACAACAAGTTTAACTTAGCACTAACGCATTGTTGGAAGTTACTCTGTCCAAAATTACGTCTAAAGACTTCTTGTCCTACCTTGAAATTAACCTCCTTGGTTCTCAGATTATATACCTTTGCATTATGCCCCGCTGCCTGTGCTATATTCTTCTTGAGTAAATTACGCCGTAATGCGTTTTCCTGATTCTTCACGGAGAAATTGCTCTCGGCGGTGCACCAACTGGCGAAGTTTAGATACCGTTTCAATTGGAACGTATAATAAAGCTTCTCGTACTTCCGAAATCAGGTTTCTTTGTAGCTGATGTACGAGTCGTTTTTCCTCCAAAGGTATTACCAATCTCGATATCAAAGTCATTACGTCTTCATAGTAAAAATCAAATGCTTCAATGTTTTCGGTTACGTATTTCTTCAAGAATCAAATCATCATCCTTAAAATCGTCGTATTCTTGTTTTAAATCTATACAAAACTCTTCCCAAATAACTTCGTTATGTTCTTTTCGATTAACAGTAGGTGCAAATTTCTGCATACCGGTGTAAAATCACTCTGAAAGTTGTCTACAGTTAATGCTTTAATTCTGTATAGAAACTCTGATACTGTAGGACCTTTAGGAGACGCATCAAATTTAATACCCCAACTTTGTACTAATTGGGCGGCTTTTCCAGGATTAATATAATGGTGTGATATTGAATCTGATCTTGGGGTTGGAACGCGATCATCGTGGTTGCTAGATCGCCCAACTGAATTATTTAAATTCAAATTTCCCAATCTCTGATCAATTAAATATTCCATTCTCTCAAAAATTGAATTAACATTTATCTCAGCTGCTCGATTTGAAATTGATTGTTGCTGTGACCGAGCTGAACGCTGGTTGTGTTGATTCGAGTTCTCCGGTTTACGTGCCGTTGAAGATTTAGGTTTTCTACCTCTACCTCCTGATTTTGACTGACTAGCCGGAGATGCTACATAGCTTGATTGTGATTGAGCTCTAGTATTATGGGTCTTCTTGTTTTTATTACTTATGGGACCCTCGGCTTGATCTGACATAATAAATTGGACTAAATCTTTCTGGTGGCATAATTTCTTACAAAAATTACATTCCTGATGTCCTTGTATATTATTTTCTATACACTCCTGATGAAAAACATGATTACATTTAGTAATCCTAAGCTCTTCTGTTTCTAATAAGGCTTTCAAGCAAATTGTACATTCTGCTTCTGGTAGCACACTCAATTCTTCATTACTCCGAATTACTGGCATTTTGACTATTTTTTCACAAAAATTACTTTAGATACTTAATTTAATTCGTTTTACTATATTTTATCATATATCGATTATCTTCCTTGTTTTGAAAGTGAGGGTGAGCAAAATTATAGGTGCGGTACTAATATAGAGGGAGAATTGAACTAATCAATAGTTCGATCTCAGAAATTTATATGTGAGGGGATAGAGAAATCTTGTCGTCCTAGACCTAATCATCTATATCAAATCCAAAACGAAAAAACTAATTTCAACCAACATCATAAACTGAACTCACTTTGTATCATCGGTCAGAATTCGGGCCTAGCCAAATCTCTGCAGTTCCAGATGAACAAGCAGTCAATTTATTGATATCCGCTGAAGCATTTGTTCTATTGTAATTAAAAGAAATGAATGGAATCAATAAACTACAATGCTAACGCCGACATCACAAGCCTATTGTGCTTTCTGGTCGTAAAATCGAAACAATCAAAATTGACGAATTCCAAGAAAAACAGAGCCTGTAATATACGTCTGTTACTATTTTGTAGAGTTTGTATATGTTTCTAAGTATATTCACCGATTAATGCTTAAGCGCCTTATCACTGGTCAGAACTCGGATTCTACAAATATCTGCATTCCTAAAGAATAAGTCAATCAAACAACTATCCGTGAATACAAAAAGAAAGCGAAATGAAAAGAAAAAAAAATATTTGATAGCAAAGGATAGATAAAAAGGCTGGGGATTTTATTAAGAGATAGAATAAGAAGTAGAAGAAGGAAAAAGGAACCTGAAATTCTTGAACCCTTCAGTTCAGCCTGAATCCTATAAAGAAACACGGTTGAACCGGGAAACTGTATACAAGTCTAACAGGCCCCACGTTGGGCGCCAAAATTATGTAATGTATACAACCCGGAATGAATCCAGATCATGTACATCCCCTCTTAGTCAAAGAATCTTCTTTGATCCAAGAAGAGGTCAGGTTCAGCCTATATTGGTAGTCTCTCTCGCAGTCCCTAATCATCAGATGTTATGATGGGCAAGAGTACCACAAATTAGGCCAAAGCCAACACATCTACGGGCTTAGTGTATCGAGAAGTTTGGTCCGGGTGGGACTTCTGGCTGTCGGCTAGCAAACAGTCTTTTACTCAAACATTACAAAATGATATTTATTCACGAGGGTTACGGAATACCAAAATACTTCAATAGGTCGGAAACATAATCCGAGTTGACTAAACTTCAAATGATGATTATTATAATATTTGGTAATCAAATTAATTAATTGGATCATTTCAGGCATCCAAAAGCCAAATTAGGGATAATAGGTTTTGTTTTGTTGAATCTTAATTGTAAGGTGGATATATATAAACTTATAGATATTCAAAAATGAAAAGATCAATTGGAATTTGGAAGTCTCCAACTTAATTTACGAGATTAATTATAAATAACTGCAGGCTCGCTCACACAATCAAAGGCGACTCTTAATATCGTTTTAATTTTTCAACACTGATTGGCAATTTTCTTTTTCTTTGATCTCTTCTTCTTAGCTTTACTGTACTTGAGAGAGTTTTTTCTTATTTGCAGATTATTTGACACTGAACTCGCTTTCTTTTTGCATACAAACAGGGAAATACCAGATCGAACATGATTTATATCAAGAACTTAGGACTTACCCATCCGTCCGGTCCGTCGAAGGCCTTCATCGTCCGCTGGATGATGCTTAGGAATAAAATTTTAGGTTAAATCAAGCGTCTGGCATTCCTATGGTACAAATTCGGTCTAAGGGACTCTCAATCCGCAATGAAGAAACTTTCTCTGCCCGTATCCGATCGGGCGGATATTCCAAGCTGGTCGACTTTGTCAAAATGTCTCTGTGCCCTTCACGGTGTGCAGCTTTTGAGCCCACGGTGTCTCAAAAATTATCCCTGGCAAATTCTCGGAATTCAAATATAAAATTCCTTGCTTAGGCTTTCAGCATTCAATTTGATTGTGGCTAAGTTTTCGAAAGAACTTATTAGAAACTTCCAAGGATTGAAATATCCACAAAAAATTAACTTACGATAATAAGATTCACAAAACTCCACAATAATTGTTGTCCTATATGCTCCAGATTAATATTTAATTAATAATTTGGCTTGATGGCCAAGAAAATTTCAGATTTAAATTTATATATATTTTCTGGAGGAGGAGCGTGGTTTAGGCGTCTAGCCAGGGCGGAAGTTCGTCAGAAAAGAGTTTGACCAATGCATGCAATCGCGCATGATGCTACTTCGCTAGGGTTGCACTAGTAAAACTATCGAACTTCTAAGCTCAGCTGATTATTTCTATCGACACAATTACCCACCACTTACTGAAATTCAAACTAACGCCTTAAAATTTAAAAATAAAACTAACGGCAGAAACTGGGCACTACATCATACACATCATAATTATTATCTCTTTCCGATATATTCAACTTTATGTCGGTTTCTTCAAATAAGCGAAGAGTCGGTATAGCACCTGCTTTCAGATATTTTACGCGGACAAATTTTTTTTCAAAATTTAAGTTGCAAATCAACGCCTTGTCAATATTGACGTCAGATTGCAAATTACATTTTGAAACCCACTGGCGACGGACAGCCTCGTTTTTAGGAAACTTAAAAAGCCGTTCGGGAAAGTGCTCTGAGCCATCTCTGTGGCTTCTCAGGCACGACTTAATAACACACTTAAGCCCACTTTTCCTACCATGAGTCACTTCTCCATCAAAACTGTTGACTCTTGGACCTACAATGTTTGGCCATAAAAAGAAACTGATACAACTCAGAAATGCATTTCAAAGACCACGCAAAAGTCAAATCTTGTTCGTGGGCCACATGTCGACAGAATTTCGCTGCTTGTACAAACGTACACATTTTGTTTTTTTTTTTTTTACTTCTTTTTAGTCTTACTAATTGAAAATTGAAATATCATATAGCCGCAATATTTCAAACGAAATTGCAGCAGCCGCAGCCCATTGAAAATTTTATCAGGCAAAATTTATGCAAGAGCCTAAAGCCTCAAATGGAATGAAGTGAAGTGAAGTAAAGTAAACTGAAGTGCAATGGGTTAACACGCCCACCATATGTAAGCCTTACTTTGAATTTCACACATTATTTTTTTCGGTTTGTTTTTTGTTTAAGCACTTGGTAATATACAAAAAATTGCCGTTTATTGTCACATGCAAGAACGCGACGAGGCGTTGCTGCATGCCCCTCACATATTTCGAGTTGGAGAATTTGATTATCTGCAATGTCAAGAAGGCAAATCTTAACAAAATGGGACAAGGCAGAACTGAAACTGTTTAAACAATTAACACCGGAAACCAACTTCTAAGCTTCGATCTTCGCAAGGATATTGAGCAAGGATATAGTTAAAAATAAATCACCAAATTTTATGTCTTGACAAACAACTAATTATTTTCTGCCTATTGATTTAAAAATTGTTACGAATTCATGTTATTTACTAATTTTTTACTCCCACGTTTGTGAGTTTGACCTAAACACCTGAAATACTGTTCAATCTATAATTGCAGGTTATAAATTAGTAACTAAATCACAAATTAAAGAAAATTTTAATAAATTATTTCGGTGCTTAACGGAAATAGTTGTATCTAATGTTAAGTACAGCATCATTTACCAGCCATTTCAGATTCAAAGAAAGCTCTGTTAATATAGAACTGTTGCCGACCGAGCAACAAGTTGTTTTCATACGATGGTCGAGCGGAAACGCCACGGAAAAATTCGAAATTTGACTACTTTGTACCTTCAGCTTATGCACTGGCAAGAGTTTTTGGTAATTTTAATAATCATTAACTCTAATCCGCTGAAGGTAGATTAAATCGTTCATTCTTACATTCCGTTGACACTGCATTATTAGCTTCTATATGTGAGCCTTGCAGCTTAGCTGATTGGAGTGAACACAATTTTTTTTACGAATGAAAATTTATTCCATCCTTTAAAGCAAAAAACCGAGATTTATAATGGTTAGGTTTTCTAGATATAGGTTAGGTTAGTTTAAGCAGGCCATCCACTATGAGTCCCACAGACAGATTTTCGTCCGTGGGAGCGGGGGCTTATATCTGACAGGACATCAAGAGTTGATAAATTGTTCGCTTGGCTGCATCCTGAAGCGATTTCTTAGATGGGGTAGCTATGCCTCGTTACCAAGGCTGCACAGGATCTGTCTAAGCGTTTCTTGAACATCCGGAACATCCCACGTATATTGTTCGCTTGGCTGCATCCTGAAGCGTTTTCAGCAGATGGACTCCTAGGTACCTAAGCCTCATCGCTGCCAAGGCTACACAGGAGGTGTGCAAGCGTTTCTGGAACATCCGCAACCTTTCATTTTCTGTGAACATCCTGCAATCCTAGAATCTGCGCTGACGGTTTGTCGCCTTGCTACAAATAATCTTGGATATGACTGGTATGCTTACAGGATACAGGTTACAGGATATTTGAAAATTTAGCCAATTTGGCAAATTTCCAAATAAAAGAATTTATTTTTACAATTTCGCCTAATTATATGTACTTCGTAACTTTGGCCGAAAGGACATTAAAAAGCACAATAATATGATATAAAGGATTATGTATATGTTTCGCAACCTTTAACCATTTTTTGTAGAATGTGTTCTTAATTTTGATGTAATGTAATATAAAAAATATTTATTTCGTATAATGAATGATAACTTTTAACTTTTGTAACATTTTATGGAATTAATTTTAAAATTTGTACTTAATTTGATGTAGTTTTATTCTTATTCGGTGTTAAAATTTTACTTAATTTTGATATAAAGGATTAAACGTAACCACTTTTGTAACTTTTTGGGTATTATGTTCTAAATTTGTATTTCCCAATTTTTGTCAAAAGGAACAATAAGGATTTTAAAAATGTTTAGATTAGAGGGATGAATGTATGCTAAAATTTGTAGTTAATTTTGATGTAGAATTTTATATGTATAACTTAAGTGTGGCCAAAGGGACAATATTCAACTTTTGTAACTTTTTGCAATTGACATATGTATGTAATTTTGATGTAAAGGAAGAAATCTGTTTCCTGTTTTACTAGGACTGGATTAAAAATTTGTTGTTATATATTTTTTTAAAATTGGCGTGTTTTTCATGTAAGGATTTTATCTATTTTTTAATTTTTGTCTCAAGCACCAACACGATAATTTTTGAAACTTTTTATTTAAATAATTTTCAAGCTCGCAGCAATATTGCTACTATTCGACTGAAATATTTTCTTTCAACTCATATGACCTTTGTGAGTGAGTATTTCTAGGTAACTAGATTGACTTCCTATGATATAGGAAACTTTGAAAATTAATTGAAAATTAAATTAAAAAATAAAATATTACCCTGGAACCGAATTATCTAGCTACTCCCATGTTTGTAATCACATTAAATGTCGGTGTCTAGTAACAAATTGCTCTGCACAGGTTGCAAATATATCTGCTCTAACATTATCTATAACCATTAAACATTATCCCATCAATGTGTATATTATGCATGCCCACATATACCCTTGCAGTGGGTATTATAAAATTGGTCAGATGTTTGTAACGCACAGAAGAAGTCGTTTCCGACCCCATTAAGTATATAAATTCTTGGATCAGCATGAGAAGCTGAGCCGATATAGCCATGTCCGTCTGTCCGTCTGTGCGTATGCGTTTTACTCAGCCGTCTTAAGAGCTATCGGAATGAAATTTTTTTCGGTTTTATATTACCCGGGTAAGATAAAGTATCTTTAGGATCGAAAACTATAACATATAGCTCTAGAAGAAACATTTTTGCAAAAATTGGAGTATCTCCATGAAATTTACCAATATGATAGTATTGAATAAAATCTCAGATCCCAAAATTTGAATCTGATCGTATAAATAAAACACAAGTTACAGTCAATATAAATCGGTTTAAACGCTGCCGGCAGCGCTGCTTGCTGCCTACTACGTCATCATCAAATCAACAGAGCACACGCATACACACACAGACGCAACGCTACATGAACTGTATGTGTATGCGTGCCGTGCTTTGCTTAGGGAATAATGGAAGAAGAAAAAATTGTAGTTAAAAGTGAAATAATATTTTGTTTGTGAATTGATGAATAGAGTTGCAGGGCAAGAAATTTCAAAAAGGAAAAATATTATTGCCAAGTATACTGCAAGGGTATATAAAGTTCGGCTTAACCGAAGTTAGTTTCTTTCATATTTTTCAATATATTTACTTTTTTAATTATATTTAGGGGCTAACTTCGACCGCGTCAAAGTTTGTATACCCTTGCAACTGTTTTGGTAACTCTTTCCTTACCTATAGCCATCACAATGGAAAAACGTTTTTTCTAAAAAGGCTAAAGTTTGCGAAAGAACGGCCTACAATCTTAGCATAAGAAATAACGAAGATATTGATCAAAGTCACTGTTTTCTACCGATCGTTCCTATGGGAGCTATATGAGATAGTCACCCGATCTTGATCCAACTCACCAAGATTAAACTTCACGATAATAGCTCAGAAAATAATGAAGTTATTGAGAAAAGTCACTGTTCGTAACTTTGCCATTTGTATGGGTGCTATATGATATAGTGATCCGATCCGACTGAATCCGAGATATACAACGCCTGCAGTATATACAAGCCTTCATGCAAAATTTCAGATCTGTAGCTCTTACGGTCTAGGAGGAGTTTGCGTTGATCCAGACGGATGGACGGACGGACGGGCGGACGGACGGACGGACATGGCTATTTGAACTCGTCTCGTCATGCTAATCAAGAATATATATACTTTATATGGTCGCAGATGCTTCCTTCTATGCGTTGCACACTTCTGACCAAAATTAATATACTCTTTTTGCAATTATATTTCTTTTATTTGTATACGTAATAATATACATTTAATTAAATTTATATTTAATATATATAATTTATTTATTTAATATACTATAAACAATTTTTTTAAGCAATTGAGGAGTGTTATCTCTTTTGTTTTGGTTTTAGTCGTGCCCCCTCTCCTCATTTTAGTTTTGGCGCGCTTTCTTTATTTGTTTTAATCTACCAGTTTTTCTCCTCCTGCTTGAACGATGACAAACCTTCGATATCATTGAGAAAAGAGTTCTATGGCGTCAAGTTGTGTCGACCGGTTGTGTTCCTCGTGGTTGCTCGAATAAAAAGAGTGTAGTTATGTAATAATTAAGTGATAAATGTATTAAGAAATAATGTTGAATAAAACTGTACGATTCGGAAGGAAAAAGTGGGATTGCGCTAACAATCCCACAAATTGTCCCCACAAATTAGTGTCAGAAGTCAGATATGTACATTTACATGGTGCATCGAACTTACGTGCAGTTAAAAGATGTTGTTAAATAAAGAACACTAATAATTAAAAAAAAAACGTTCGAAGCGAAAAATTCATTAAAATTGAGTCGCCAAAGACAGAAAAAGTTCGAAAAAAAATATGTGTTTGATTTAACCTTAATGTACAAAGAGCGGTAAAAAACCACCCCAATTGATGAATGCTTGTATGTTAGAGAGAGACATTGAAACGTCCAAGTTTAAGTGAGAATGAAAAGTGTGGAGGTGCGAACAGAATAGAGAGAACGTGACAAAGAGGCAGAAAGCGCAAAGAGATTGACGATCGTTGAAATTTTGCAAAAATTTACGTGGCAATGAGGCTGGCATAGCGTAATTTTTGTAAATGTGTTGGAGTATCGTCGTGGGAACTATTCACTGAGATGCTAGATTTATGTGGCAAATGGCCTGGAACATAGAATCTATGTGGTGAGCAGCTGTACCTAGAGTGGGAAATGCTTGAGAATTGGCGGCAAGCGAAGCTTGTAAAAATTGGCGGCAAGAGAAGCTACAACAATTGGCGGCAAGAGAAAGAAAGCATTAGACTCACAAGTTTGGCGGCGTCACTGCGAAAAATTTGTACAAGAGGGAGACATCGGCATTGGCGTCACGAATGAGACATCGGCATTGGCGTCACGAGCGAGACAGCGTTAGTGAGAGCATTCGTGAAAGATCGACATATCAACAGAATTGGCGCGAATAAACGGCGTTGGTGAGACAACACGAGCGAGCGAGAAGGCAACATAGTGGTGAGCCAGATGTTTATGTTAATTAACATTATGTTTACAGAACGAAAGATGTTATAATTTAAATTGAGTTGATGCAATCATTAAATTAAATCAATATAAATTTATGTCAAAATTATAACTAATAATTTAAAGATTGGCTTGAATAAAAGTAAAGTAACTTAAAGTTGATTCAAAAGTAAAGTAAATTAATGTTGATTCAAAAGTAAAGTAAATAAATTTTGAAGAAAGAGAAAATTAAATTACTAACAATAGAGTAAGATTATACCACTAACCATAGAACTTGGGGAATGTCCCTGGTTCGATTCCCAACTCGAAATCGTCGGCTTAAATAAAGGTTTTTTATACCATACACCCATAGGGTGAAATGGTATATTAAAGTCGCCAAAATGTATGTAACAGGCAGAAGGAAGCATCTCCGACCCCACAAAGTATATATATTCTTGATCAGGATCAACAACCGAGTCGATCTAGCCATGTCCGTCTGTCCGTCCGTCTGTCCGTCTGTCCGTCCGTCCGTCTGTCCGTCTGTCCGTATGAACACCTAGATCTCGGAGACTGTAAGAGCTAGAGCCACCAAATTTGGTATGTAGACTCGTGTAGTATGTAGAGTGATCAAGTTTATTTCAAATTTTTGCCACGCACCTTTCCGCCCCCGCAATTTAAAAAAAGCGTTTATCTCAAAAACTATTCCAGCTAGAGACACCATATTTGGTATGTATATTCGCTTAGTAAATGCACACATTTTGTATGTATAAAAATTTTGCCACGCCCTTTTCCGCCCCCGTAATTTGAAAAACTTGATTATCTCCCGTATTTTTTTACCTTATGCAATCACACTTGGCACACTTAAATTTAATACTAATATCTAGCAAAATACTAAATTTGATCAAAATCGGACAAAAAACAGTCGAGTTATGCATATAAACGTTTTTCCATAAGGCCGGAGTTGGCCGTTGGCTGGTGGGGGCGCTAGGGTGCTCGTATGATTGAGTGAGCGGGATACTAAGATATGCTTGTAAGAAGCATGTGAAAATGCATTTGTTTAATAAAGTTGAAATATTTGCTTTACTGGTGTATGGTATACCTATGTCGGCGAGACGACTTACTTACTTCATTTTTATTTTATAATTTTGTTTTTTTTGTGGATTTTTTGTTTCTTTATTTTTCTTTTTTATTCAATGAATAATATTCATTTATTATTTATTTATTTATTAAAAAATAGAAAAAACCATATTGGTCGGTTCCGAAATGGGAATCGAACCAGGGACATTCCCCAAGACACATTACCAAGCGAACACTCTATCGGTACAGCCACCGGGATACATACGAAGCGGATGCCAATATTTCTTGATATTGTTTCCACAGGGGCATATCCTATTCGCATTGTCGCTGTTTTGTCGAAAATTAAAAATTTTGGTCGAGCGAGCTGTTGAAATGCGATGTTGTACAACTTCACGTCACACACACACTACGAAGCCTGAGCATGTACAGACGAGTGTACACATACATAGACAGAACGAAATCACAAGCGACGTAGGCCTGCCTTCGTCGTTCAGTAGTCTGTGCTAGACTAAATTATTTTCGTAGCTGCTTGGCCCTCTCCCCACTTTACGCTCTCATTGAGAGTACGAGCGTTCGGGTTTTCCCGAAGTTCTCTGGGGTTCCATGACTAGGCTAGCGTTTGCAATCAAAAAATCATGAGTTTGTCCCATCTATGTGTTCTATGGTTAGTGATTATACTTTTGTAAAATATATTTAAATTTCAGCTGTAACGAGTAAGCCACGACGAATATAAAATGAATAGAGACGAAGTATTAAGTTTAAATGTAAATGAGCTCAAAGCAAAGTTGGCCAGTTTGAATTTGGCAATAACTGGTAGAAAGCAATCGTTGCAAGATCGTCTTCTCGAATATTTCAGTTTGCTGGCTGACGAAGTCGAGGTTGAATCCGAAAGTGATGATGCGGGATCATTTCAGTCTACGGCACCAACTGCAGTTAGAAATAATTTTACTTTGCGCGACATTGAGGATTCTCTTTCTTCGTTCAGTGGGTCAGGTCAACCGTCTATAGAAAATTGGTTACGGGATTTTGAAGATAATGCAGAAGCAGTTCAATGGAACTCTTTACAGAAATTTATCTATGCGAAGCAATTATTAAAAGGTGCAGCAAAAGTTTTTGTGCGTAGTGAGCGAGGAGTGACTGATTAGATATCATTAAAAAGAATTTTGTTAAGTGAGTTCGGCTCAGAAGCATCAGCAATTCAAGTACATAAATTGTTGCGAAATAGACGTAAACGCCCAAATTAAGATTTTCGTGAGTACCTTTATAATCTAAGGGAAATAGGCAGTTCCATAAACTTAGATGAAGCTAGTGTTATAGAATATTTCATAGAAGGAATACCTGATTCAAAAGCTAACAAAAGTAACTTGTATCAGGCAAAGACAGTCATTCAGCTGAAGGAACAGATTACAATTTACCAAAAGGTTTACTTTGGTCGCCATCAACTGGTAAATAGAAGAAAATCATAATAAGAAGGATGATAGAAAAGCGGAAATATCTAAACAACCGAGAGAATGCTTTAAGTGTGGCGAAGTATCTCATTTAATGAGTGAGTGTGCGAAGATTAAGTGCTTTAAATGCGATCAGATAGGGCATAAAGCATCAGTATGCCCGAAAGTACAATGTCAAAGGAAATCAATTTTCAAAACAATATCATGTGGAAAAGTTGAGCTGGCTGGTTTCCATTGAAACCGTTTATCGAGTGTGTAAAAGTGAGTTAATTACTATAGGTAGTTTTAAAGCGCAGGTTACTATTGATGGTCTTCATTGGCCCTTAACGTTCCATGTTTATAAAAAAGAGGATATTGACTATGAAGTAGTGATTGGAAACAAAATTTTAGAATTAGCTGATATGGTTATCACAAAGGGAAATGCTACTTTTAAGCGTAAAGAAGAAGAAGTGATACCAAACACAGAAGCGAAAGAAACTGTACACAATGAAGAAGTGAAAACTCCGAAGGGTATGTTACAGGAATTTGAGAGTTTGTTTTTATTAGCTGAAGAAGAAAAGAGTGAAATAGATTTGTGCCATATAACTAAATCGGACGTCAAAGAAGTCAAGCAGCTTATTCACAGTTATGTACCACAACCGTCAAAGAAGAGTCCAGTCGAAATGAAAATATTATTAAGTGACGAATGCCCAGTATACGAACGGCCGAGGCGTTTATCTTTCGTTGATAAAGGTATTGTGGACTCAACAGTAGAAAAATTATTAACCGGGGTTGAGATGAGGACTAATAGTTTCCCTGAGTTACAAGAACTTTTGGAAGAGGAAGCCATAGAAGAGCTGGAAGTTGAACGCACTAACGTTCGTCAGGAAGCTCAGCATAATATGGAGAGAATCCAAGAGGAAAATCGTAAAAGTTATAACAAAAAACGCAAAAAGGTAGTTGAGTATAAAATTTGTGATTTGATAGCAATTAAGCGAACTCAATATGGTTCAGGATTTAAACTTAAGGCTAAATATTTTGGACCATATAGGGTGGTGAAACTTAAGTCTCATGGACGATATGACGTAGAAAAGGTAGGAGATCACGAAGGTCCTGGGAAAACCTCAACTGTCACAGAGTATATGAAGTCGTGGAATGGTCAAGTGAATTCATCAGAGCTTAATATTCGAGGCGAATGATAAGTCAGTCCGGCCGAATGTGGGAATGGGTCGAGAGACGAGAAGCGGTCGATTGTATTGAACCAGTTCAGAGGTTCATAATTTAAAGGTTATCAACGATATCGATGACAAACCATCGATATCATTGAGAAAAGAGTTATATGGCGTCAAGTTGTGTCGACCGGTTGTGTTCCTCGTGGCTGCTCGAATAAAAAGAGTATAGTTATGTAATAAATAAGTGATAAATATATAAAGAAATAATGTTGAATAAAACTGTAAGATTGATTGTGAGTAAAAACGGCCTAGAAATTCGGGAGGAAAAAGTGGGATTGCACTACGAGTGCCACTTCTATATTTAAAAAAATTACCCCTGACGGACGGACATTCCCAGAATACCGACTCAGTTGCTTATCGACCTTTTTTTATTTTTAAGACTGTAAAATTTATATTTTCCTATTGCTTTTGTGCTTTTCAGAAGCACCGCATAAACTTTCCATCAGCCATTTGCTATTTTTTTTAAATTTAGAATAAATTTTTGATGCTCGCTGCATTCATGCGATTCACTGTACCAATCTAAGTAATTCGGGTGCTTCTCAATATTCGAAAGGCATTCATTAATAATTTTTTCTTTTAGTTTGCGCGCATGTGGGAAATTTTTAAAGAACTTATAATGCTGCTTCATCAGGTTAAATAAATGATTTTGTGGGGCTTTAAGCTTTAGGTTGTTTGTAGTTTTAAAATTTTTGTTAATGATAAAAAATACCGATTCATCATGATTTGCAATCTCTTCTTTTAAAAGTTCTTTGCATGAATCGCAATTGAACTTTTGTTGGGCTTTATGCATAACAAATCCTACGAAATATTTCAATGAATTCTCAGTGGCTATACTGATTTCAGTTGTCTGTTCTTTATCAGACTCGGATACTTCATCCTTCATATTTTCATCTAAGATTATGTTAAAATGTTCGTAATACACCTGATCTTGGTCATTTACGTTTTCAATTGCCAGTTCATGCTTTGTTTCTTCAATAACATTTATTAGCATATCTTCATCTGGCTCGCAATTACCTGTTGTCGTTTTTGAAGTTATTAATTTCATTGACAACATTTTTGATATTATTGCATTGAATTCGAATAACATAGGATTATTGTTTGTGCCACCCCTACTTCTTATTAGGTAAAATACATGTTTGTGCCACCCCTACTTTTTATTAGGTAAAATACATGTTCTAGCGAATCTTGGTTTAGACGTGTCAACATTAAAAAGAATACTCAGTGACCTTCATTCCAAATATCGCTTGTAAGCATTAGTATTGTGTTTATTGATAGAACTATTCCATCTAAACAATAAACTTTTGTGCGATATAGACACTTCTTAAAATAGTCTCTCATTTCTATTATGTATTAAAGAACTTATAATGCTGCTTCATCAGGTTAAATAAATGATTTTGTGGGGCTTTAAGCTTTAGGTTGTTTGTAGTTTTAAAATTTTTGTTAATGATAAAAAATTCCTCATATTCCATCATAATTTGCAATCTCTTCTTTTAAAAAATTTGCCATGTTGAATCAATGTTTTAATGGCGGATGATACTGTTTGGCTAAATACCTGCGTTGCATATTTAACCTTCATCTTTTCGAAAGAATTTTGAAATATGTGTTTCCTTGTTAATTGAGGGCCCATTCTTGTAGAAGTGTTGCTCGTGTCAATTTCAAGCAATCTCACCACTACATGCCAGGAGACTGTACCATCAGGAGTCTCAATAGAATCTCGCATTAGAATGTTTCTAATGGATTTTGTGAGGTGGGGGACATCATATATTCCATATATTTTCTGGTCATCCAGAGAAAAATAGGGTGCTTCGTTAACTATTCCAAGTTTATTGAATGCCCCATCGATTGTTGGGCCTTGATCGCATACTACTGCTCTTATAAAAAGGCCTAGGGTTCTTGCGGCTCTTATATTTGAATCTATTAATTGTGATATAGCCCCCTCACCATGAAAACACATATTTGCTTACATAAAGCGTCAGTTTTTTCGTGGACATCATCCACAAATCCTTCCACTTATCCAATCTCATTCATATAGGCCTTCGAAGAATAAAAATGAAGTAAGTAAGTCGACTCGTCGACTTGGGTACACCACACACCAGGTGAAACAAATATTTAAAATTTCGAAAACAAAATGTATGTCTATTAAATTGTTTTAACATGCCTCATAACCATATGCTATTTCGCTCAATCTACAAACACACGAGCACTCTAGCGCCGCCACTAGCCAACGGTTAATTCTGCCCTTATGGATCGCGTAGCAAAATACGTTCATACGCATGTTTTGCATGATTCTAGTCCGATTTCAATAATTTGGTAGTTTGGTAGAAATAGATAAGATAAATTAGTCCGCCAAATTTTATTGCGATGGTCAAAAAATTGCAAGAGGCAATCGGTTTTTTATAAATTATGGAGGAGTAAGTGGGCGTGGCAACATTTTAAAATATATATATTCTGTGCGCATACTAAGCCAGTACACATACTAAATTTGGTGACTTTAACTCTGTTATTTTTCGAGAAAATCAGTTTTGTTTAATTGGCGGGGGCGGAAATGGGCGTGGCAAAATTTTTAAATAGTCAATATCTGCGCCTCTATTAAGGTAGCTTACATACCGCGCCTCTATTAAGGTAGCTTTGCCGTGGCAAAAAGTTGGAACAATTTTTTTCTGCGCGCTAACTAAACGAGTATACAAACCAAATTTGTCTCTATCTGTTATACTTTTTCAGAAAAACAGTTTTGTGTAAATTCTGGGGGTGTAAGGGGGCGTGACCAAAATATTTACATATCACACGAGTCTACATACCAAATTTGGTGGCTCTAGCTCTTATAGTCTCCGAGATCTGCGTGTTCATACAGACGGACGGACGGACGAACGGACATGGCTAGATCGACGCGGTTGTTGATCCTGATCAAAAATATATATACTTTATGGGGTCCGAGAAGCTTCCTTCTGCCTGTTACATACATTTTGGCGACTTTAATACCTATGGGTGTATAGTATAATTAATGCTTTGAGCAATTATTTTTTCATCTTCTATCCACGATTGCTTGTTTTTCAGTAACATAGCGCAAATCATGTTTGAATTCTGTGATTTTTTCTTAATATTTTCAAAAATATTTTTGTTTGAGTTTTTTTCTTTCAGATATTTAATTTTTCGTACCTTTTCCGTTTGCAAAAGAATTCTTAAATGTCGATTTTTTTTATTGAAAAGTTTGACTTTCTGTTTTTCTTTTCTTAAATTCTCTGACATTTCAAAGTACTTTTTTCTGTAGTACGCTTCATTTTGCTCATTTTTAAGGCAATTTGCACAGAATTCAATTTGTGTCTCAATAGAGCTGCAATTATTCTTATTTCCATTACCAACCTCGGTTGCAGCATTTGGAGAATTCAAAATTTCAGAATCTTCTTCTGTGCAAAAATCATACACATCATAATTATTATCTTTTTCCGAGATATTCAACTTTATGTCGGTTTCTTCAAATAAGCGAAGAGTCGGTATAGCACCTGCTTTCAGATATTTTACGCGGACAAATTTTTTTTCAAAATTTAAGTTGCAAATTAACGCCTTGTCAACATTGACGTCAGATTGCAAATTACATTTTAAAACCCACTGGCGACGGACAGCCTCGTTTTTAGGAAACTTAAAAAGCCGTTCGGGAAAGTGCTCTGAGCCATCTCTGTGGCTTCTCAGGCACGACTTAATAACACACTTAAGCCCACTTTTCCTACCATGAGTCACTTCTCCATCAAAACTGTTGACTCTTGGACCTACAATGTTTGGCCATAAAAAGAAACTGATACAACTCAGAAATGCATTTCAAAGACCACGCAAAAGTCAAATCTTGTTCGTGGGCCACATGTCGACAGAATTTCGCTGCTTGTACAAGCGTACACATTTTGTTTTTTTACTTTTTAGTCTTACTAATTGAAAATTGAAATATCATACAGCCGCAATATTTCAAACGAAATTGAAGCAGCCGCAGCCCATTGAAAATTTTATCAGGCAAAATTTATGCAAGAGCCTAAAGCCTCAAATGGAATGAAGTGAAGTTATGTTAGTTATTATGAATTATTTTTTTCGGTTTGTTTTTTGTTTAAGCACTTGGTAATATACAAATGATTGCCGTTTATTGTCACATGCAAGAACGCGACGAGGCGTTGCTGCATGCCCCTCACACATTTCGAGTTGGAGAATTTGATTATCTGAAATGTCAAGGCAAATCTTAACAAAAAGGGACAAGGCAGAACTGAAACTGTTTATCAATTAACACCGGAAACCAACTTCTAAGCTTCGATCTTCGCAAGGATATTGAGCAAGGGTATAGTTAAAAATAAATCACCAAATTTTATGTCTTGACAAACAACTAATTATTTACTGCCTATTGATTTAAAAATTGTTACGAATTCATGTTATTTACTAATTTTTTACTCCCATGTTTGTGAGTTTGACCTAAACACCTGAAATACTGTTCAATCAATAATTGCAGGTTATAAATTAGTAACTAAATCACAAATTAAAGAAAATTTTAATAAATTATTTCGGTGCTTAACGGAAATAGTTGTATATAATGTTAAGTTAACAGCATCATTTGCCAGCCATTTCAGATTCAAAGAAAGCTCTGTTAATATAGAACTGTTGCCGACCGAGCAACAAGTTGTTTTCATACGATGGTCGAGCGGAAACGCCACGGAAAAATTCGAAATTTGACTACTTTATACCTTAGTTAGACTGGATTTCGTATGGAAAGTCGGACATCCGTTGACTGCAGAGACTGCAAGTTTCCATTGTATGCAGTCAGTATTTGTTCACCACGGAAAAGGGCTTCTTAAATATATGATGCTGGACTTAATTCCACAAATATATTCACAGAAATGATATGCCTGTATTCTTAAATACCTCAATGAGTAATCGGTTCAATCAAATTGCAAAATCGTCCAAATCGATATAAAATCAAAGCCGTCGTAATTCAAAACTGCTGCTGCACGTTTTTGACATTTGATTGTGAACCTAAGAGAACAAGACGAATTTGGCGAATTTCGTACACCTAAAAGTAAGTATCTGCGAAAAATTTAATGAGGTCATAAAATTTTAATATGTGACTTGTTTTCGAAGCGATGTTTGAATGTTGTATGAATGTCGTAGACGCGGTTTCGAAGTTTGAATTTAGTTCGCGTTTTTAGGAAACACTAATATAAACGGGATATATAGAAACTTTTAAAACAAAACAACCATGAAACACCATATACTTAAATTTTTAAATTCTGAAATTTTAACGAACACTAAGTTTAATTTTTAATTAAAAAATTACTTCCCGATTTTTGTGCTTTTGTGTAATTTTGATGAAGAATCGTTTGTTTTTCTCTTAATTTTGATGTAAAGAAGTTATAACTTTGCAATTGTTAAATATAATGGTTAGATTTTCTAGATATTGGTTAGGTTAGTTTAAGCAGGCCATCCACTAGGAGTACCACAGACAGATACTTTTAAAACAAACCAACCACGAAACACCATAACCTTAAATTTTTAAATTCTGAAATTTTAACGAACACTAAGTTTAATTTTTAATTAAAAAATTACTTCCCGATTTTTGTGCTATTGTGTAATTTTGATGAAGGATCGTTTGTTTTTCACTTAATTTTGTTGTAAAGAAGTTATTACTTTGCAATTATTAAATATAATGGTTAGGTTTTCTAGATATAGGTTAGGTTAGTTTAAGCAGGCCATCCACTAGGAGTCCCACAGACAGATTTTCGTCGGGGTGCGGGAGCGGGGGCTTATATCTGACAGGACATCAAGAGTTGATAAATTGTTCGCTTGGCTGCATCCTGAAGCGATTTCTTAGATGGGGTAGCTATGCCTCGTTACCAAGGCTGCACAGGATGTGTCTAAGTGTTTCTTGAACATCCCGAACATCCCACGTATATTGTTCGCTTGGCTGCATCCTGAAGCGTTTTCAGCAGATGGACTCCTAGGTACCTAAGCCTCATCGCTGCCAAGGCTACACAGGAGGTGTGCAAGCGTTTCTGGAACATCCGCAACCTTTAATTTTCTGTGAGCATCCTGCAATCCTAGAATCTGCGCTGACGGTCTGTCGCCTTGCTGCACATAATCTTGGATAGGACTGGTACGCTTACAGGATACAGGTTACAGGATCTTTTAAAATTTAGCCAATTTGGCAAATTTCCAAATAAAAGAATATATTTTTACAATTTCGCCTAATTATATGTACTTCGTAACTTTGGCCGAAAGGACATTAAAAATCACAATGATATGATATAAAGGATTATGTATATGTTTTTCGTAACCTTTAACCATTTTTTATAGAATGTGTTCTTAATTTTGATGTAATGTAATAAAAAAATATATTTCGTATAATGAATGATAACTTTTAACTTTTGTAACATTTTATGGAATTAATTTTAAAATTTGTACTTAATTTTGATGAAGAGTTTTATTCTTATTCGGTGTTAAAATTTTACTTAATTTTGATATAAAGGATTAAACGTAACCACTTTTGTAACTTTTTGGGTATTATGTTCTAAATTTGTATTTCCCAATTTTTGTCAAAAGAAACAATAAGGATTTTAAAAATGTTTAGATTAGAGGGATGAATGTATGCTAAAATTTGTAGTTAATTTTGATGTAGAATTTTATATGTATAACTTAAGTGTGGCCAAAGGGACAATATTCAACTTTAGTAACTTTTTGCAATTGACATATGTATGTAATTTTGATGTAAAGGAAGAAATCTGTTTCCTGTTTTACTAGGACTGGATTAAAAATTTGTTGTTATATATTTTTTTAAAATTCGCGTGTTTTTCATGTAAGGATTTTATCTATTTTTTAATTTTTGTCTCAAGCACCAACACGATAATTTTTGAAACTTTTTATTTAAATAATTTTCAAGCTCGCAGCAATATTGCTACTATTCGACTGAAATATTTTCTTTCAACTCATATGACCTTTTGTGAGTGAGTATTTCTAGTAACTAGATTGACTTGCTATGATATGAGAAACTTTAAAAATTAATTGAAAATTAAATTAAAAAATAAAATATTACCCCCGAAACGGATTTTCTAGCTACTCCCATGTTTGTAATCACATTAAATGTCGATGTCTAGTAACAAATTGCTCTGCACAGGTTGCAAAAATACCATTAAACATTATCCCATCAATGTGTATATTATGTATGCCCACATATACCCTTGAAGAGGGTAGTTTAAAATTAGTCAGATGTTTGTAACGCACAGAAGGAGACGTTTCCGACCCCATAAAGTATATAAATTCTTGATCAGCATGAGAAGCTGAGCCGATATAGCCATGTCCGTCTGTCCGTCTGTGCGTATGCGTTTTACTCAGCCGTCTTAAAAACTATATCATACAGCTCTAGAAGAAACATTTTTGCAAAAATTGGAGTATCCCCATGAAATTTACCAATATGATAGTATTGAATAAAATCTCAGATCTCAATCTCAAAATTTGAATCTGATCGTATAAATAAAATACAAGTTACAGTCAATATAAATCGGTTTAAACGCTGCCGGCAGCGCTGCTTGCTGCCTACTACGTCATCATCAAATCAACAGAGCACACGCATACACACACAGACGCAACGCTACATGAACTGTATGTGTATGCGTGCCGTGCGTTGCTTAGGGAATAATGGAAGAAGAAAAAATTGTAGTTAAAAGTGAAATAATATTTTGTTTGTGAATTGATGAATAGAGTTGCAGGGCAAGAAATTTCAAAAAGGAAAAATATTATTGCCAAGTATACTGCAAGGGTATATAAAGTTCGGCATAGCCGAAGTTAGTTTCTTTCATATTTTTCAATATATTTACTTTTTTATACCCTTGCAAAAAGGGTATATTAATTTTGGTCAGAAGTGTGCAACGCATAGAAGGAAGCATCTCCGACCATATAAAGTATATATATTCTTGATCAGCATGACGAGACGAGTTCATATAGCCATGTCCGTCCCTCCGTCCGTCCGTCCGTCCGTCTGTCCGTCTGTCCGTCCGTCTGGATCAACGCAAACTCCTCGTAGACCGTAAGAGCTACAGAGTTGAAATTTTGCATGTAGGCTTGTATATACTGCAGGCGTTGTATATCTCGGATTCAGCCGGATCGGATCACTATATCATATAGCTCCCATACAAATGGCAAAGTCACGAACAGTGACTTTTCATAATAACTTCGTTATTTTCCGAGCTATTGTCGTGAAATTTAATATTGGTGAGTTAATTACACATATTAACGACTATGCCAAATTTGATCAAGATCGGGTGACTATATCATATAGCTCCCATAGGAACGATCGGTCGAAAACAGTGACTTTTGTCAATAACTTCGTTATTTTTAAAGTGATTGCTTTCAAATTAAATATTTGTTAGTTTTATATATCTATTAATGTCTGTGCCGAATTTGATAAAGATCGGGTAACTATATCACATAGCTCCCATAGGAACGATCGGTGGAAAACAGTGACTTTGATCAATATCGTCGTTATTTGCTATGCTAAGATTGTAGGCCGTTCTTTCGGAAACAGCTTTTTTAGATAAAACGTTTTTCCACTTTAATGGCTATAGGCAAGGAAAGAGTTACCAAAAAAATTGCAAGGGTATACAAACTTTGACGCGGTCGAAGTTAGCCCCGGCCCTCTGGTTTAATTATATTTAGGGCCGGGGCTAACTTCGACCGCGTTAAAGTTTGTATACCCTTGCAACTTTTCTGGTAACTCTTTCCTTACCTATAGCCATCAAAATGAAAAAACGTTTTTTCTAAAAAGGCTAAAGTTTGCGAAAGAACGGCCTACAATCTTAGCATAAGAAATAACGAAGATATTGATCAAAGTCACTGTTTTCTACCGATCGTTCCTATGGGAGCTATATGATATAGTCACCCGATATTTATCAAATTCGGCACAGTCATTATATCTGTTAATATTTAATTTGAATATTTAATTTGAAAGCAATCGCGTTAAAAGTAACGAAGTTATTCAAAAAAGTCACTGTTTTCGAAAGATCGTTCCTACGGGACCTATATGATATAGTCACCCGTTCTTGATCCAATTTGGCATAGTCGTTTATATGTGTAATTAACTCACCAAGATTAAATTATATAATAGCTCAGAAAATAATGAAGTTAATGTGATGAACAATAAACCACTGTGTTTAATATCTCATAAGAACTTAACTTTATTTTTACTTCAATGTTACTGAACTGTGTCTGCCACTGCCAGAACACATCTTGATCGTTCGTTTGCTTGCTTATTACTAAATTTTCAATTCTTACGCAACTACGTAGGACATATAGGTTTATAAAGAGTGACAGAGACAGAGCATACCAGACTGGCGCCAGTATATTCTAGAAAACTTAAGAGAAAATACAAAAACAAAAGCATTGTGAGATGTGCAAGATCATTCATGAGTCCTTGCCTTGCTGCGTATAGCAATGTAAGTTAAATGACAATTGGTTCCTCAACATCCCGCCCCCCCCTGAAACTCCGTTTCTCAACCCGGTAGGGCTGCAATCTTTGTGATAGGGCGAGTGACTTGTCCTGATTTGGTGAGAACCTGAACCGCTCAGACGAGGCCATCAGCTCCTGTGAACAGCTGAGTTACCCGTCCTAAGAGCCATGCCGATGGAGGCGCGTTAGAGTCCTTGATCAGTACAAGATTACCGATCGCAATGTTTGGTAACTTGGTGGTCCATTTCGGGCGCTGTTGTAGCGATGTCAAGTATTCTTGATGCCAACGTTTCCAAAATCCTTGAAGCATTGCTTGAACATGCTGCCAGTAGCTCAATCGATTGGTCGGAATCTGCTAATAGCTGTCTTCAGGAACTGCTGTATATGTTCTGCCAATTAAGAACTGTGCCGGTGACAGGTAGGCAATTTCAGTATCCGATCCTGTGCACAATGGTCGCGAATTAACGACAGATTCTATTTGCGAAAGCAGTGTGTGCATCTGCTCAAAGGTGAGGACGTTCGTTCCTATTACACGTCGCAAATGCAGCTTAACCGAGCGTACTGCCGACTCCCACTTACCACCCCAGTGTGGTGAATATGGAGGAATAAAATTCCAGTTGATGCCTTGATCCGCAAGGGCTTTTGAAACGACATCATTGTGCTCGCGTGAAGCGAGAAGCTGTACCATTTCTAGTGCACGTTTTGCACCGACAAAGTTGCGTCCGTTGTCGCTATACATTTGGGAGCATTTCCCACGACGAGCCATAAAACGTTTTAATGCCGCCAAGAATGTGTCGGTGCTGAGATCAGTGGCCAGCTCCAGATGAAGAGCTGAAGTAACCATACATACAAACAGGCAAATGTAGCCCTTTTCCTTCCTGGGGTTTCGTCCCTTGTGAACCTTCAACAAGATAGGTCCAGCATAATCGCATCCAGTATGCTCAAATGGAAAGGCTTGTCGCACTCGAACAGCCGGTAAATTGGCCATAAACTGATTTGCTGTGTGATGGCGCTGTCTAAAACAGTTTAAACACTCATGTGTGATACGTCGAATAAGATTTCGTGCGCCAATGATCCAATATTTCTGGCGAATTATTACAAACATTGCTGAAACTCCTGGATGCAGATTGACCTTATGCTCATGTTTCAGCAGCAATTCCACAAGGCGATGCTGTTTCGGCAAAACTACTGGATGCTTGGCATCTGCAGGCAATTGCGACCTTTCCAAACGTCCACCCACACGTATAATTCCATCTTCGTCAACGAAGGGAGATAGTTTGTTTAAAATTGATCGTCGCTCCAAAGATTGCTTCCTCAAAAGCAGCTGTCTATCGTCATTGAATTGATTTTGTGCCTGTCGTAGGCAAAACTTCCTTGCTCTGGTAACTTCATCGAACTTTAGAGGTCCTGAATATTTAGACTTGCTTGATTCGATGAACGAAGCGGAATACATATGCGACCACTCGAACCAGTCTGATCCAAGATGATGTCCTTCCGAGTAGTACCTCAAATGGGGAATCCTCAATATCCTTGGAAATGGTTGTCAAGATATTGGTTTTGAACTCAAGTTCTGCTGCTGGCTTGAGAATTGAGCAGCAAGTTGGTGGTCTATTCATTGTCTCTGAGTATAGTGTACAGTCGTGCAGCCAAGATGGTCCCTTCCACCATAGATCAAAGTTAATTAAGTCACTCGCTAGCATGCCTCGTGATGCACAATCTGCAGGATTCTCTTTAGTGCTGACATGTCTCCAAGCGCTACGTGGTATGGTCTCTAGTATTTCTGCCGTTCGGTTGGCAACAAATGTTTTAAGTTTACAGGGTTGATGCGAAAGCCATGACACAACGATTGTAGAATCGGTCCATGCGTGTATCTTAACATCCTTCTGGCGCAGACCAGACCTTACCGCTTGGAATAAACGAGCCAATAGTAGAGCTCCGCAAAGCTCCAATCGTGGCAACGACTTCTGCTTTAATGGTAAAACTCTTGTTTTAGCAGCAATGAGTGCCACTCCGATGCTTCCATCTAGGTGTGCCACACGGTTGTAAATGACAGCAGAGTAAGCCTTTAACGAAGCATCTGAAAATCCATGCAGTTCGATGTCATCGGGTTGATTGTCTACAAACCGTGGTATCTTCAAGTTCCTTAACGTGAAAATGTCCGTTCTGAACGTTTGCCATAAGTGCGCTTGCTTCGTTGGCAGTTCCGAGTCCCAATCCAGATTAAGCAGCCATAATTCTTGGAGCAGAATTTTAAACTTGATCACCACTGGCGCCAAAATGCCGAGTGGGTCAAAGATGCGTGCCGTGTCAGATAGCACTTGTCGCTTCGTACAAGTCATATGTTCCGATAATGAAACCTTATATGTTAGGACGTCTTCTCCAGGACGCCAATGCAGCCCAAGCACCTTTGCTGCCATCTTTGAGAAATCGATTTTATTTCCCTCGTTGCTGGCAATTCGTTTACTATTCGAGACCCATTTGCTTAGCTCCAATTGTGCCCGTGACATAAGGAGTATCAGCTTTTCCTTAATGTCGAGCAGTTCTTGTTCGTTCATGGCTCCTGTCAGTACGTCATCGACGTAGAAATCATCCAAAAGTATCCTACCCGCCCTTGGAAACTCGTATTCGTGATCAGTTGTCAGTTGTTCCAGCACTCTAACTGCCAGAAACGGTGCACATGCCGTGCCATAGGTGACTGTGGTCAACTTGTAATGCTTCAATGGTTCCTCAGGGTCATCTCTCCAAAGGATTCGTTGAAAATTCTGATGTTCAGGGGCCACTAAAATCTGTCTGAACATTTTGACGATGTCCGCAGAAAATACGAATCTGTGCATTCGAAAACGCAGACAAACGTTGAAGAGGTTGCGTTGTATACATGGGCCAATGTGAAGTGCGTCGTTAAGAGATCGTCCATCCCGATCTTGAAATGATCCATCGAACACCACCCGCAGCTTGGCGCCCATGACTGGATGGTGTGGCAAATAGAATGACTTCTTACATACGTTTGTGTCTTCGTCTGCAGCTACTTCCTTCATGTGACCCAGCTGGATATACTCTCTCATAAACTGAGTATATTTTAACTTCAAGCTGGAGTCCTTCATTAGAAGACGCTCGACTGCGAGAAAGCGCGATCTGGCTCCTTGAAATGTATCCGCAAATTGTGGGTTTGGTTCCTTAAAGGGCAAATCGACTATGTATCTTCCATTCGAGTTGCGGTTGTGGGTACGCCGGAAGTGCGTTTCGACCTTTTCATCCTCTTCGTTTACAGTTGTGTGTGATGGAACTTCCTCTAGTTCCCAAAATCTTTGCAGTAGTCCATCTATATTAATCGTAGTCAGCAATGACGTAGATGATGTTTGCAATCTTGAAGTGTATACCGATGTGATTACCCATCCAAATATGGTGTTAACTGCGATAGGGTGCCCTTGACCATCGCATAACTTCTCTCCGGTGAGAACTAACCAAATGCAATCATTGCCCAGCAAAATGTCGATTGAGGCGTTAGTTCTGAAGTCAGGGTCAGCCATTTAATATCCATTAAATACTGACAGTGATGAAGCATCAATGTTTTCACGTGCCAATGGTGATCTTTCCTAAAATGTGAGCTTTAATATCGATGCAATGACTCGACACACGAGACATCATCTGGAGAGAGCAGAAACCTCTGGTTATTCCTGCCTTGACGTCTGAGATGCCCGATGTGGCAACTCGAAATGGCGAACGTGCAAGCCCCAACGTCTGTACGCACCGTTCCGAAATGAATGACAAGTCTGAGGCGCTATCCAATAAAATACGGCACGTCAGCAAGGCTCCTTGAGAATTTCGGACGTGTACCAATGCAGTAGGTAGAGTGCTTCTTCGTTGGCCATTTGGGGTACTGGGTCTGGTAACATTCATCATTGCTATCGCTGATGCCGCTGGGGACTCCTCAGACTCCTAGAATGGCCTTCAGAATGCAGCATAGAATGATGGCGACGCTTGCCATACTTGCAAGAAGACTTCGAGCCACAAGCGCTTACTCCATGTCCAGTTCTCAAGCAATTAAAACACATATGTTTCTCCTTCGCAAAGGTGTAACGTTGCTTGACATTCAAGCTCTGGAATTGAGGACAAGCCGACAGTATGTGCTCAGTACTATGACATTTCATACAATTACCTGTAATGGCAAGCATGGTGAGTGCTTGCCTTTTTCCCTTTTCATCCCTCGGTTTGCTCGCTACATGATCGATAACTTGACTGAGCTCAAGGCGATCGCATCGTGAGTCCAAAAACTTGAGCAACTCTTCAATGGTAGGATTTTCGATATCTTGGCTTTTGTCGATCCATTCACGTCGGGTAGCCTCATCAACCTTGTTAATGATCAAGTATATGAGCCAGCAGTCACGGCCCGTTTGTCCAGAAGCGTCTAAAGCCCGAATAACATCACTGGCTCCGCATGTCAGAGCGCGTAGCGATGATGAGTTTTGCCCAACAGCTTTTGGCAAGCGGTGAATGTGTCTATCAGTAAATTCACCAAGTAACGGGGCTTTTCATATCGATCACTCAATGATTTTCATGCAGTGTCGTAATTTGCATCCACTACGGGCAAATGCTGGATGAGTATCGCTGCTTCTCCTATGACGCATCACTTCAGGTGATAAAACTTTTGGATATTCGTCAAAGTTGCCTTTCCGTGAATGGTACTCTCAAACAGGTCTTTAAAGGCATGCCATTCCTTGTAATCTCCACCGAAGAGCTTGATGTTGATTTTCGATAACTCACAATCTCTTGTTGCCGGTGTTGCAACCGATTGTGAGCCTGACGAAGACGAAGATTGCTGTGGCGAGAGCAATCTCTCAACCAATAGTTGCTGCTGCTCCATTTGCCGTTGCTGGTGTTCCATTTGACTCTGCATCTGGAGTTCCATTTGACGCTGCTGGTGTTCCATTTGACCCTGCATCTGGAGTTGTAGTTGTTGCTGTTGATTCTGCATTTGTTGCAGAATTCCTTGGAAGAGCGAACCATCGTTACCAGCCGCGCCGATTTCTTCCAACTTGCCTGACGGAGCCAAGGCAGCTCGTAAAGCCTTAAGGCGGGCATTTGCTATTTCATATTTCTTCTCGTATATCCCGAAGTCTTCGGTAGGGTCCACATAACCCTCTAGTTTGTCGTATTTGGCCAATTCGTCGCCAGACTTCACGAACTCGTTCCACGCATTGGACAAAGTTTCCAATTTGGTGTCAATTGCGAAGACGTCGGCATCCTGTGCAGGATTCTCTGCATATCCATATATGCGGGTAATGGTTGTCTTCAATCTTCCTCTGGCCTTTATGAATATTTTCATTTCCTCCATGATGAGATGTCAAGAAAAAATTTCAAGACGCGTGTTTCTCCCAGAGATGTGTTCCCTCACGATCTCGTCAATTATATCGATAACGGATACCGATAGGCGAGTGGCGCCACCGTTTGTCCGCGCTTTTTCCAATAAGCACGCGATTGTCTATTCGATAGTAGGCCAGAACTATCGACTACTAACTTTTAGGTTAACAATTAATTGCAACCACGTTGCAACAAATTATTAAGCAATGAGTAACAAACAAACAATGCCCAACGATCCGGCTCGCAGGACCAAATTATGATGAACAATAAACCACTGTGTTTAATATCTCATAAGAACTTAACTTTATTTTTACTTCAATGTTACTGAACTGTGTCTGCCACTGCCAGAACACGTCTTGATCGTTCGTTTGCTTGCTTATTACTAAATTTTCAATTCTTACGCAACTACGTAGGACATATAGGTTTATAAAGAGTGACAGAGACAGAGCATACCAGACTGGCGCCAGTATATTCTAGAAAACTTAAGAGAAAATACAAAAACAAAAGCATTGTGAGATGTGCAAGATCATTCATGAGTCTTTGCTTTGCTGCGTATAGCAATGTAAGTTAAATGACAATTGGTTCCTCAACATAATGAGAAAAGTCACTGCTCGTAACTTTGCCATTTGTATGGGTGCTATATGATATAGTGATCCGATCCGACTGAATCCGAGATATACAACCCCTGCAGTATATACAAGCCCACATGCAAAATTTCAGCTCTCTTACGGTCTAGGAGGAGTTTGCGTTGATCCAGACGGACGGACGGATGGACGGACGGACATGGCTATTTTGTCTCGTCATGCTGACCAAGAATATATATACTTTATATGGTCGGAGATGCTTCCTTCTATGCGTTGCACACTTCTGATCAAAATTAATATACTCTTTTTGCAATTATATTTCTTTTATTTGTATACTTAATAATATATATTTAATTAAATTTATATTTAATATATATAATTTATTTATTTAATATACTATAAACAATTTTTTTAAGTAATTGAGGAGTGGTATCTCTTTTGTTTTGGTTTTAGTCGTGCCCTTTTGGTGCGCTTTCTTTATTTGTTTTAATCTACCAGTTTTTCTCCTCCTGCTTGAACGATGACAAACCTTCGATATCATTGAGAAAAGAGTTCTATGGCGTCAAGTTGTGTCGACCGGTTGTGTTCCTCGTGGTTGCTCGAATAAAAAGAGTGTAGTTATGTAATAATTAAGTGATAAATGTATTAAGAAATAATGTTGAATAAAACTGTACGATTGATTGTGAGTAAATACGGCCTAGAAATTCGGAAGGAAAAAGTGGGATTGTGCTAACAATCCCACAAATTGTCCCCACAAATTAGTGTCAGAAGTCAGATATGTACATTTACATGGTGCATCGAACTTACGTGCAGTTAAAAGATGTTGTTAAATAAAGAACACTAATAATTAAAAAAAAAACGTTCGAAGCGAAAAATTCATTAAAATTGAGTCGCCAAAGACAGAACAAGTTCGAAAAAAAATTTGTGTTTGATTTAACCTTAATGTACAAAGAGCGGTAAAAAACCACCCCAATTGATGAATGCTTGTATGTTAGAGAGAGACAGTGAAACGTCCAAGTTTAAGTGAGAATGAAAAGTGTGGAGGTGCGAACAGAATAGAGAGAACGTGACAAAGAGGCAGAAAGCGCAAAGAGATTGACGATCGTTGAAATTTTGCAAAAATTTACGTGGCAATGAGGCTGGCATAGCGTAATTTTTGTAAATGTGTTGGAGTATCGTCGTGGGAACTATTCACTGAGATGCTAGATTTATGTGGCAAATGGCCTGGAACATAGAATCTATGTGGTGAGCAGCTGTACCTAGAGTGGGAAATTCTTGAGAATTGGCGGCAAGCGAAGCTTGTAAAAATTGGCGGCAAGAGAAGCTACAACAATTGGCGGCAAGAGAAAGAAAGCATTAGACTCACAAGTTTGGCGGCGTCACTGCGAAAAATTTGTACAAGAGGGAGACATCGGAAAGATGTCATCAGAACGAAAGATGTTATAATTTAAATTGAGTTGATGCAATCATTAAATTAAATCAATATAAATTTATGTCAAAATTATAACTAATAATTTAAAGATTGGCTTGAATAAAAGTAAAGTAACTTAAAGTTGATTCAAAAGTAAAGTAAATTAATGTTGATTCAAAGTAAAGTAAATAAATTTGGAAGAAAGAGAAAATTAAATTACTAACAATAGAGTAAGATTATACTTTTGTAAAATATATTTAAATTTCAGCTGTAACGAGTAAGCCACGACGAATATAAAATGAATAGAGACGAAGTATTAAGTTTAAATGTAAATGAGGTCAAAGCAAAGTTGGCCAGTTTGAATTTGGCAATAACTGGTAGAAAGCAATCGTTGCAAGATCGTCTTCTCGAATATTTCAGTTTGCTGGCTGACGAAGTCGAGGTTGAATCCGAAAGTGATGATGCGGGATCATTTCAGTCTACGGCACCAACTGCAGTTAGAAATAATTTTACTTTGCGCGACATTGAGGATTCTCTTTCTTCGTTCAGTGGGTCAGGTCAACCGTCTATAGAAAATTGGTTACGGGATTTTGAAGATAATGCAGAAGCAGTTCAATGGAACTCTTTACAGAAATTTATCTATGCGAAGCAATTATTAAAAGGTGCAGCAAAAGTTTTTGTGCGTAGTGAGTGAGAAGTGACTGATTGAATATCATTAAAAAGAATTTTGTTAAGCGAGTTCGGCTCAGAAGTATCAGCAATTCAAGTACATAAATTGTTGCGAAATAGACGTAAACGCCCAAATTAAGATTTTCGTGAGTACCTTTATAATCTAAGGGAAATAGGCAGTTCCATAAACTTAGATGAAGCTAGTGTTATAGAATATTTCATAGAAGGAATACCTGATTCAAAAGCTAACAAAAGTAACTTGTATCAGGCAAAGACAGTCATTCAGCTGAAGGAACAGATTACAATTTACCAAAAGGTTTACTTTGGTCGCCATCAACTGGTAAATAGAAACAGAAATCATAATGAGAAGGATGATAGAAAAGCGGAAATATCTAAACAACCGAGAAAATGCTTTAAGTGTGGCGAAGTATCTCATTTGAGTGTTTAAAGATTAAGTGCTTTAAATGCGATCAGATAGGGCATAAAGCATCAGTATGCCCGAAAGTACAATGTCAAAGGAAATCAATGTAAAAGGAAAAGCTATTTTCAAAACAATATCATGTGGAAACGTTGAGCTGTCGGCACTCATAGATACTCATAGATACAGGATGTGACCTATGTTTAATAAGAGATGATATTATCAAAAAACTTCATGGTGTAGAATTAAGCGATGAACGAAACCGTTTATTGGGAGTGTGTAAAAGTGAGCTAACTACTATAGGTAGTTTTAAAGCGTAGGTTACTATTGATGGTCTTCAATGGCCCTTAACGTTCCATGTTTATAGAAAAGAGGATATTGACTATGAAGTAGTGATTGGAAACAACATTTTAGAATTAGCTGATATGGTTATCACAAAGGGAAATGCTACTTTTAAGCCTAAGGAAGAAGATGTGATGCCAAACACAGAAGCGAAAGAAACTGTACACAATGAAGAAGTGAAAACTCCGAAGGGTATGTTACAGGAATTGTTTGTTTTTATTAGCTGAAGAAGAAAAGAGTGAAATAGATTTGTGCCATATAACTAAATCGGACGTCAAAGAAGTCAAGCAGCTTATTCACAGTTATGTACCACAACCGTCAAAGAAGAGTCCAGTCGAAATGAAAATATTATTAAGTGACGAATGCCCAGTATACGAACGGCCGAGGCGTTTATCTTTCGTTGATAAAGGTATTGTGGACTCAACAGTAGAAAAATTATTAACCGGGGTTGAGATGAGGACTAGTAGTTTCCCTGAGTTACAAGAACTTTTGGAAGAGGAAGCCATAGAAGAGCTGGAAGTTGAACGATTTTAACGTTCGTCAGGAAGCTCAGCATAATATGGAGAGAATCCAAGAGGAAAATCGTAAAAGTTATAACAAAAAACGCAAAAAGGTAGTTGAGTATAAAATTTGTGATTTGATAGCAATTAAGCGAACGCAATATGGTTCAGGATTAAAACTTAGGCTAAATATTTTGGACCATATAGGGTGGTGAAACTTAAGTCTCATGGACGATATGACGTAGAAAAGGTAGGAGATCACGAAGGTCCTGGGAAAACCTCAACTGTCACAGAGTATATGAAGTCGTGGAATGGTCAAGTGAATTCATCAGACGATTCAATATTCGAGGCGAATGATAAGTCAGTCCGGCCGAATGTGGGAATGGGTCGAGAGACGAGAAGCGGTCGATTGTATTGAACCAG
Source organism: Drosophila willistoni (assembly GCF_018902025.1). Taxonomy (NCBI): domain Eukaryota; kingdom Metazoa; phylum Arthropoda; class Insecta; order Diptera; family Drosophilidae; genus Drosophila; species Drosophila willistoni. The sequence goes on along the minus strand of NW_025814504.1, from coordinate 85,867 downwards.
TTCAGAGGTTCATAATTTAAAGGTTATCAACGATATCGATGACAAACCATCGATATTATTGAGAAAAGATTTCTATGGCGTCAAGTTGTGTCGAATAAGAAGAGTATAGTTATGTAATAAATAAGTGATAAATATATAAAGAAATAATGTTGAATATAACTGTAAGATTGATTGTGAGTAAAAACGGCCTAGAAACTCGGGAGGAAAAAGTGGGATTGCACTACGAGTGCCACATCTATATTTTAAAAAATTACCCCTGACGGACGGACATTCCCAGAATACCGACTCTGTTGCTTATCGACCGTTTTTTATTTTTAAGACTGTAAAATTTCTATTTTCCTATTGCTTTTGTGCTTTTCAGAAGCACCGCATAAACTTTCCATCAGCCATTTGCTATTTTTTTTTAAATTTAGAATAAATTTTCGATGCTCGCTGCATTCATGCGATTCACTGTACCAATCTAAGTAATTCGGGTCCTTCTCAATATTCGAAAGGCATTCATTAATAATTTTTTCTTTTAGTTTGCGCGCATGTGGGAAATTTTTAAAGAACTTATATTGCTGCTTCATCAGGTTAAATAAATGATTTTGTGGGGCTTTAAGCTTTAGGTTGTTGTTTGTAGTTTTAAAATTTTTGTTAATGATAAAAAATACCGATTCATCATAATTTGCAATCTCTTCTTTTAAAAGTTCTTTGCATGAATCGCAATTGAACTTTTGTTGGGCTTTATGCATAACAAATCCTACGAAATATTTCAATGAATTCTCAGTGGCTATACTGATTTCAGTTGTCTGTTCTTTATCAGCCTCGGATACTTCATCCTTCATATTTTACTCTAAGATTATGTTAAAATGTTCGTAATACACCTGATCTTGGTCATTTACGTTTTCAATTGCCAGTTCATGCTTTGTTTCTTCAATAACATTTATTAGCATATCTTCATCTGGCTCGCAATTACCTGTTGTCGTTTTTGAAGTTATTAATTTCATTGACAACATTTTTGATATTATTGCATTGAATTGGAATAACATAGGATTATTGTTTGTGCCACCCCTACTTCTTATTAGGTAAAATACATGTTTGTGCCACACCTACTTCTTATTAGGTAAAATACATGTTCTAGCGCATCTTGGTTTAGACGTGTCAACATTAAAAAGAATACACTCCGTGCCCTTCATTCCAAATATCGCTTGTAAGCATTAGTATTGTGTTTATTGATAGAACTATTCCATCTAAACAATAAACTTTTGTGCGATATAGACACTTCTTAAAATAGTCTCTCATTTCTATTATGTATTAAAGAACTTATAATGCTGCTTCATCAGGTTAAATAAATGATTTTGTGGGGCTTTAAGCTTTAGGTTGTTGTTTATAGTTTTAAAATTTTTGTTAATGATAAAAAATTCCGATTCATCATAATTTGCAATCTCTTCTTTTAAAAGTTCTTTGCATGAAGCGAAAGATCTTTTACACGTTGTCACTGTCTTTCTGGATCGCTGATTTATTCGGATTTCTATCATAAATATTACTGCTATTCAAGCAATCAAACAACCTGTTTACTTTTTCTATAAATTTAGATGTATCGATTGCCACATCTTCGCAGTCAATAAATTTGCCATGTTGAATCAATGTTTTAATGGCGGATGATACTGTTTGGCTAAATACCTGCGTTGCATATTTACCCTTCATCTTTTCGAAATAATTTTGAAATATGTGTTTCCTTGTTAATTGTGGTCACATTCTTGTAGAAGTGTTGCTCGTGTCAATTTCAAGCAATCTCACCACTACATGCCAGGAGACTGTACCATCAGGAGTCTCAATAGAATCTCGCATTAGAATGTTTCTAAAGAATTTTGTGAGGTGGGGGACATCATATATGCCATATATTTTCTGGTCATCCAGAGAAAAATAGGGTGCTTCGTTAACTATTCCAAGTTTATTGAATGCCCCTCGATTGTTGGGCCTTGATCGCATACTACTGCTCTTATAAAAAGGCCTAGGGTTCTTGCGGCTCTTATATTTGAATCTATTAATTGTGTTAACTTATGAGCAGTTGGCATATAGCCCCCTCACCATGAAAACACATATTTGCTTACATAAAGCGTCAGTTTTTTCGTAGCCATCATCCACAAATCCTTCCACTTATCCAATCTCATTCATATAGGCCTTCGAAGAATAAAAATGAAGTAAGTAAGTCGACTCGTCGACTTGGGTATACCATACACCAGGTGAAACAAATATTTAAAATTTCGAAAACAAAATGTATGTCTATTAAATTGTTTTAACATGCCTCATAACCATATGCTATCTCACTCACTCTACAAACACACGAGCACTCTATCGCCGCCACTAGCCAACGGCCAATTCTGCCCTTATGGATCGCGTTGCAAAATACGTTCTTACGCATAATTTGCATGATTCTAGTCCGATTTCAATAATTTGGTAGTTTGGTAGAAATAGATAAGATTAATTAGTCCGCCAAATTTTATTGCGATGGTCAAAAAATTGCAAGAGGCAATCGGTTTTTTATAAATTATGGAGGAGTAAGTGGTCGTGGCAACATTTTACAATATATATATTCTGCGCGCATACTAAGCCAGTACACATACTAAATTTGGTGACTTTAGCTTTGTTAGTTTTCGAGAAAATCAGTTTTATGTAAGAGGGCGTGACCAAAATTCCAATTAACTCCATATATTTACATATCACACGAGTCTACATACCAAATTTGGTGGCTCTAGCTCTTATAGTCTCCGAGATCTGCGTGTTCATACAGACGGACGGACGGACATGGCTAGATCGACGCGGTTGTTGATCCTGATCAAAAATATATATACTTTATGGGGTCCGAGAAGCTTCCTTCTGCCCGTTACATACATTTTGGCGACTTTAATACCTATGGGTGTATAGTATAATTAATGCTTTGAGCAATTATTTTTTCATCTTCTATCCACGATTGCTTGTTTTTCAGTAACATAGTGCAAATCATGTTTGAATTCTTTGATAGGCATTTTTTCTTTACATTTTCAAAAATATTTTTGTTTGAGTTTTTTTCTTTCAGATATTTAATTTTTCGTGCCTTTTCCGTTTGCAAAAGGATTCTTAAATGTCGATTTTTTTTATTGAAAAGTTTGACTTTTTGTTTTTCTTTTCTTAAATTCTCTGACATTTCAAAGTACTTTTTTATTTGCACAAAATTTAATTTGTGTCTCAATAGAGCTGCAATTATTTTTATTTCCATTACCAACCTGGGTTGCAGCATTTGGAAAATTCAAAATTTCAGAATCTTCTGTGCAAAAATCATTCACATCATAATTATTATCTTTTTCCGAGATATTCAACTTTATGTCGGTTTCTCCAAATAAGCGAAGAGTCGGTATAGCACCTGCTTTCAGATATTTTACGCGGACAAATTTTTTTTCAAAATTTAAGTTGCAAATTAACGCCTTGTCAACATTGACGTCAAATTGCAAATTACATTTTGAAACCCACTGGCGACGGACAGCCTTGTTTTTAGGAAACTTAAAAAGCCGCACGGGAAAGTGCTCTGAGCCATCTCTGTGGCTTCTCAGGCACGACTTAATAACACACTTAAGCCCACTTTTCCTACCATGAGTCACTTCTCCAGCAAAACTGTTGACTCTTTGACCTACAATGTTTGGCCATAAAAAGAAACTGATACAACTCAGAAATGCATTTCAAAGACCACGCAAAAGTCAAATCTTGTTCGTGGGCCACATGTCGACAGAATTTCGCTGCTTGTACAAACGTACACATTTTGTTTTTTTTTTTTTACTTCTTTTTAGTCTTACTAATTGAAAATTGAAATATCATACAGCCGCAATATTTCAAACGAAATTGCAGCAGCCGCAGACCATTGAAAATTTTATCAGGCAAAATTTATGCAAGAGCCTAAAGCCTCAAATGGAATTAAGTGAAGTGAAGTAAAGTAAACTGAAGTGCAATGGGTTAACACGCCCACCATATGTAAGCGTTACTTTGAATTTCACACATTATTTTTTTCGGTTTGTTTTTTGTTTAAGCACTTGGTAATATACAAATAATTGCCGTTTATTATCACATGCAAGAACGCGACGAGGCGTTGCTGCATGCCCCTCACACATTTCGAGTTGGAGAATTGGATTATCTGAAATGTCAAGCAGGCAAATTTTAACAAAATGGGACAAGACAGAACTGAAACTGTTTAAACAATTAACACCGGAAACCAACTTCTAAGCTTCGATCTTCGCACTTCGCAGTTTAAAAATTTTATTGAGCAAGGATATAGTTAAAAATAAATCACAAAATTTTATGTCTTAACAAACAACTAATTATTTTCTGCCTATTGATTTAAAAATTGTTACGAATTCATGTTATTTACTAATTTTTTACTCCCATGTTTGTGAGTTTGACCTAAACACCTGAAATACTGTTCAATCTATAATTGCAGGTTATAAATTGGTAACTAAATCACAAATCAAAGAAAACTTTAATAAATTATTTCGGTGCTTAACGGAAATAGTTGTATCTAATGTTAAGTTAACAGCATCATTTGCGAGCCATTTCAGATTCAAAGAAAGCTCTGTTAATTTAGAACTGTTGCCGACCGAGCAACAAGTTGTTTTCATACGATGGTCGAGCGCGTTGAGCTGCTTACTCCGCTATATATATTCGATGATAACGGGTTCGAATCCCCTTGCCGCTGCCACGGAAAAATTCGAAATTTTACTACTTTGTTTGTACCTTCAGCTTATGCACTGGCAAGAGTTTTTGGTAATTTTAATAATCATTAACTCTAATCCGCTGGAGGTACATTAAATCGTCCATTCTTACATTCCGTTGACACTGCATTATTAGCTTCTATATGTAAGCCTTGCAGCTTAGCTGATTGGAGTGAACACAATTTTTTTTACGAATGAAAATTTATTCCATCCTTTAAAGCAAAAAATTTTTTATGCTTCTCTATCTATTACCGAATTGTAAAAACTGAAATTTATTAAAATTTCTACTCACATATTTGACCTACAATTGAAAAACCATCTAACTAATTCTTATATTCCAAAATGGTGACACATTTGCCTACATTCTAAAGAGAGAATTTGACAGTGGCATAATAAAAGTTTACCTATGATGACTTTGGAATTTATTGTAATGGACAATGTTCAGTGTGGCGATTTGAATAAACAATTAGACAAGCGAAAACAAAACGATCGTTTCATGAAAACGAACAAGAAAACTGAATTCATTTTGGTGGAAAATAAAAGATTAAATATGCAATAGAGATTGACAAAACAAAAGACATACATGCATATCTCATCGTCGGCCTTTTCAAGTTTGCCGCTGGCGACCTTTCAAACTTTCATTTGTCTGCCCAACTGGTTGGCAAACAATGTGGCCAAAAGACACCTACCTACCTAGATTCAATAGTTGAACTGGATTTCGTAGGGGAAGTCGGCAATCCGTTGACTGCAGAGACTGCAAGTTTCCATTGTATGCAGTCAGTATTTGTTCACCACGGAAAAGGGCTTCTTAAATATATGATGCTGGACTTAATTCCACAAATATATTTACAGAAATGATATGCCTATATTGTTAAATACCTCAATGAGTAATCGGTTCAATCAAATTGCAAAATCCTCCAAATCAATATAAAATCAAAGCCGTCGTAATTCAAAACTGCTGCTGCACGTTTTTGACATTTAAATGTGAACGTAAGAGAACAAGACGAATTTGGCGAATTTCGTACACCTAAAAGTAAATATCTGCGAAAAATTTAATGTGGTCATAAAATTTTAATTTGTGACTTGTTTTCGAAACGTTGTTGGAATGTTGTATGAATGTCGTAGACGCGGTTTCGAAGTTTGAATTTAGTTCGCGTTTTTAGGAAACACTAATATAAACGGGATATATAGATACTTTTAAACCAAAACAACCACGAAACACCATAAACTTAAATTTTTAAATTCTGAAATTTTAACGAACACTAAGTTTAATTTTTAATTAAAAAATTAGTTCCCGATTTTTGTGCTTTTGTGTAATTTTGATGAAGAATCGTTTGTTTTTCACTTAATTTTTTTGTAAAGAAGTTATTACTTTGCAATTGTTAAATATAATGGTTAGATTTTCTAGATATAGGTTAGGTTAGTTTAAGCAGGCCATCCACTAGGAGTCCCACAGACAGATTTTCGCCCGTGGGGTGCGGGAGCGGGGGCCTATATCTGACAGGACATCAAGAGTTGATAAATTGTTCGCTTGGCTGCATCCTGAAGCGATTTCTTAGATGGGGTAGCTATGCCTCGTTACCAAGGCTGCACAGGATGTGTCTAAGCGTTTCTTGAACATCCGGAACATCCCACATAGACCGACTACAGGATATGGGTGTCAGACGAATGTCAAGAGTTGGTATATTGTTCGCTTGGCTGCATCCTGAAGCGTTTTCAGCAGATGGACTCCTAGGTACCTAAGCCTCATCGCTGCCAAGGCTACACAGGAGGTGTGCAAGCGTTTCTGGAACATCCGCAACCTTTAATTTTCTGTGAGCATCCTGCAATCCTAGAATCTGCGCTGACGGTCTGTCGCCTTGCTGCACATAATCTTGGATAGGACTGGTACGCTTACAGGATACAGGTTACAGGATCTTTTAAAATTTAGCCAATTTGGCAAATTTCCAAATAAAAGAATATATTTTTACAATTTCGCCTAATTATATGTACTTCGTAACTTTGGCCGAAAGGACATTAAAAATCACAATGATATGATATAAAGGATTATGTATATGTTTTTCGTAACCTTTAACCATTTTTTATAGAATGTGTTCTTAATTTTGATGTAATGTAATAAAAAAATATATTTCGTATAATGAATGATAACTTTTAACTTTTGTAACATTTTATGGAATTAATTTTAAAATTTGTACTTAATTTTGATGAAGAGTTTTATTCTTATTCGGTGTTAAAATTTTACTTAATTTTGATATAAAGGATTAAACGTAACCACTTTTGTAACTTTTTGGGTATTATGTTCTAAATTTGTATTTCCCAATTTTTGTCAAAAGAAACAATAAGGATTTTAAAAATATTTAGATTAGAGGGATGAATGTATGCTAAAATTTGTAGTTAATTTTGATGTAGAATTTTATATGTATAACTTAAGTGTGGCCAAAGGGACAATATTCAACTTTAGTAACTTTTTGCAATTGACATATGTATTTAATTTTGATGTAAAGGAAGAAATCCGTTTCCTGTTTTACGAGGACTGGACTTAAAAATTTGTTGTTATATATTTTTTTTAAAATTCGCGTGTTTTTCATGTAAGGATTTTATCTATTTTTTAATTTTTGAAACTTTTTATTTAAATAATTTTCAAGCTCGCAGCAATATTGCTACTATTCGACTGAAATATTTTCTTTCAACTCATATGACCTTTTGTGAGTGAGTATTTCTAGGTAACTAGATTGACTTGCTATGATATGAGAAACTTTGAAAATTAATTGAAAATTAAATTAAAAAATAAAATATTACCCCCGAAACGTATTTTCTAGCTACTCCCATGTTTGTAATCACATTAAATGTCGATGTCTAGTAACAAATTGCTCTGCACAGGTTGCAAATATATCTGCTCTGACATCATCTATAACCATTAAACATTATCCCATCAATGTGTATATTATGTATGCCCACAAATACCCTTGAAGAGGGTAGTTTAAAATTAGTCAGATGTTTGTAACGCACAGAAGGAGACGTTTCCGACCCCATAAAGTATATAAATTCTTGATCAGCATGAGAAGCTGAGCCGATATAGCCATGTCCGTCTGTCCGTCTGTGCGTATGCGTTTTACTCAGCCGTCTTAGGAGCTATCGGGATGAAATTTTTTTGGGTTTTATATTACCCGGGTAAGATAAAGTATGAAAATCTTTAGGATCGAAAACTATATCATATAGCTCTAGAAGAAACATTTTTGCAAAAATTGGAGTATCCCCATGAAATTTACCAATATGATAGTGTTGAATAAAATCTCAGATTCCAAAATTTTAATCTGATCGTATAAATAAAACACAAGTTACAGTCAATATAAATCGGTTTAAACGCTGCCGGCAGCGCTGCTTGCTGTCTACTACGTCATCATCAAATCAACAGAGCACACGCATACACACACAGACGCAACGGTACATGAACTGTATGTGTATGCGTGCCGTGCTTTGCTTAGGGAATAATGGAAGAAGAAAAAATTGTAGTTAAAAATGAAATAATATTTTGTTTATGAATTGATGAATAGAGTTGCAGGGCAAGAAATTTCAAAAAGGAAAAATATTATTGCCAAGTATACTGCAAGGGTATATAAAGTTAGGCATAGCCGAAGTTAGTTTCTTTCATATTTTTCAATATATTTACTTTTTTAATTATATTTAGGGCCGGGGCTAACTTCGACCGCGTCAAAGTTTGTATACCCTTGCAACTTTTTGTTAACTCTTTCCTTACCTAAAGCCATCAAAATGGAAAAACGTTTTTTCTTAAAAGGCTAAAGTTTGCGAAAGAACGGCCTACAATCTTAGCATAAGAAATAACGAAGATATTGATCAAAGTCACTGTTTTCTACCGATCGTTCCTATGGGAGCTATATGATAAAGTCACCCGATCTTTATCAAAGATCGTTCCTATGGGAGCTATATGATATAGTCATCCGATCTTGATCCAATTTGGCATAGTCGTTTATATGTGTAATTAACCTACCAAGATTAAATTTCACGACAATATCTCAGAAAATAATGAAGTTATTGAGAAAAGTCACTGTTCGTAACTTTGCCATTTGTATGGGTGATATAGTGATCCGATCTGACTGAATCCGAGATATACAACCCCTGCAGTATATACAAGCCTACATGCAAATTCTTTTTTCAATTATATTTTTAATTATATTTCTTTTATTTGTATACTTAATAATATATATTTAATTAAATATATATTTAATATATATAATTTATTTATTTAATATACTATAAACAATTTTTTTAAGCAATTGAGGAGTGTTATCTCTTTTGTTTTGTATTAAGAAATAATGTTGAATAAAACTGTACGATTGATTGTGAGTAAAAACGACCTCGAAATTCGGGAGAAAAAAGTGGGATTGCGCTAACGATCCCACAAATTGGTGTCAGAAGTGGGATTGCACTAACAGTCCCACAAATTGGTGTCAGAAGTCAGATATGTACATTTACATGGTGCATCGAACTTACGTGCAGTTAAAAGATGTTGTTAAATAAAGAACACTAATTAAAAAAAAAACTTTCGAAGCGAAAAATTCATTAAAATTGAGTCGCCAAAGACAGAAAAAGTTCGAAAAAAAATATGTGTTTGATTTAACCTTAATGTACAAAGAGCGGTAAAAAAAACCACCCCAATTGATGATGTTAGAGAGAGACAGTGAAACGTCCAAGTTTAAGTGAGAATGAAAAGTGTGGAGGTGCGAACAGAATAGAGAGAACGTGACAAAGAGGCAGAAAGCGCAAAGAGATTGACGATCGTTGAAATTTTGCAAAAATTTACGTGGCAATGAGGCTGGCATAGCGTAATTTTTGTAAATGTGTTGGAGTATCGTCGTGGGAACTATTCACTGAGATGCTAGATTTATGTGGCAAATGGCCTGGAACATAGAATCTATGTGGTGAGTAGCTGTACCTAGAGTGGGAAATTCTTGAGAATTGGCGGCAAGCGAAGCTTTTAAAAATTGGAGGCAAGAGAAGCTACAACAATTGGCGGCAAGAGAAGCTACAACAATTGGCGGCAAGAGCGAGAAAGCATTAGACGCACAAGTTTGGCGGCGTCACCGCGAAAAATTTGTACAAGAGGGAGATATCGGCATTGGCGGCAAGAGAAAGAAAGCATTAGACTCACAAGTTTGGCGGCGTCACTGAGAAAAATTTGTACAAGAGGGAGACATCGGCATTGGCGTCACGAATGAGACATCGGCGTTGGCGTCACGAGCGAGACAGCGTTAGTGAGAGCATTCGTGAAAGATCGACATATCAACAGAATTGGCGCGAATAAACGGCGTTGGTGAGACAACACGAGCGAGCGAGAAGGCAACATAGTGGTGAGCCAGATGTTTATGTTAATTAACATTATGTTTACAGAACGAAAGATGTTATAATTTAAATTGAGTTGATGCAATCATTAAATTAAATCAAAATAAATTTATGTCAAAATTATAACTAATAATTTAAAGATTGGCTTGAATAAAAGTAAAGTAACTTAAAGTTGATTCGAAAGTAAAGTAGATTAATGTTGATTCAAAAGTAAAGTAAATAAATTTGGAAGAAAGAGAAAATTAAATTACTAACAATAGAGTAAGATTATACTTTTGTAAAATATATTTAAATTTCAGCTGTAACGAGTAAGCCACGACGAATATAAAATGAATAGAGACGAAGTATTAAGTTTAAATGTAAATGAGCTCAAAGCAAAGTTGGCCAGTTTGAATTTGGCAATAACTGGTAGAAAGCAATCGTTGCAAGATCGTCTTCTCGAATATTTCAGTTTGCTGGCTGACGAAGTCGAGGAAAATTGGTTACGGGATTTTGAAGATAATGCAGAAGCAGTTCAATGGAACTCTTTACAGAAATTTATCTATGCGAAGCAATTATTAAAAGGTGCAGCAAAAGTTTTTGTGCGTAGTGAGCGAGAAGTGACTGATTGAATATCATTAAAAAGAATTTTGTTAAGCGAGTTCGGCTCAGAAGTATCAGCAATTCAAGTACATAAATTGTTGCGAAATAGACGTAAAGGCCCAATTAAGATTTTCGTGAGTACCTTTATAGTCTAAGGAAAATAGGCAGTTCCATAAACTTAGATGAAGCTAGTGTTATAGAATATTTCATAGAAGGAATACCTGATTCAAAAGCTAACAAAAGTAACTTGTATCAGGCAAAGACAGTCATTCAGCTGAAGGAACAGATTACAATTTACCAAAAGGTTTACTTTGGTCGCCATCAACTGGTAAATAGAAACAGAAATCATAATGAGAAGGATGATAGAAAAGCGGAAATATCTAAACAACCGAAAAAATGCTTTAAGTGTGGCGAAGTATCTCATTTGATGAGTGAGTGTCCAAAGAATAAGTGCTTTAAATGCGATCAGATAGGGCATAAAGCATCAGTATGCCCGAAAGTACAATGTCAAAGGAAATCAATGTAAAAGGAAAAGCTATTTTCAAAACAATATCATGTGGAAACGTTGAGCTGTCGGCACTCATAGATACTCATAGATACAGGATGTGACCTATGTTTAATAAGAGATGATATTATCAGAAAACTTCATGGTGTAGAATTAAGCGATGAACGAAACCGTTTATTGGTATAGTTTTAAAGCGCAGGTTACTATTGATGGTCTTCAATGGCCCTTAACGTTCCATGTTTATAGAAAAGAGGATATTGACTATGAAGTAGTGATTGGAAACAACATTTTAGAATTAGCTGATATGGTTATCACAAAGGGAAATGCTACTTTTAAGCGTAAAGAAGAAGAAGTGATACCAAACAAAGAAGCGAAAGAAACTGTACACAATAAAGAAGTGAAAACTCCGAAGGGTATGTTACAGCAATTTGAGAGTTTGTTTTTATTAGCTGAAGAAGAAAAGAGTGAAATAGATTTGTGCCATATAACTAAATCGGACGTCAAAGAAGTCAAGCAGCTTATTCACAGTTATGTACCACAACCGTCAAAGAAGAGTCCAGTCGAAATGAAAATATTATTAAGTGACGAATGCCCAGTATACGAACGGCCGAGGCGTTTATCTTTCGTTGATAAAGGTATTTCGGACTCAACAGTAGAAAAATTATTAACCGGGGTTGAGATGAGGACTAATAGTTTCCCTGAGTTACAAGAACTTTTGGAAGAGGAAGCCATAGAAGAGCTGGAAGTTGAACGCACTAACGTTCGTCAGGAAGCTCAGCATAATATGGAGAGAATCCAAGAGGAAAAGTTATAACAAAAAACGCAAAAAGGTAGTTGAGTATAAAATTTGTGATTTGATAGCAATTAAGCGAACTCAATATGGTTCAGGATTAAAACTTAAGGCTAAATATTTTGGACCATATAGGGTGGTGAAAGTAAAGTCTCATGGACGATATGACGTAGAAAAGGTAGGAGATCACGAAGGTCCTGGGAAAACCTCAACTGTCACAGAGTCGTGGAATGGTCAAGTGAATTCATCAGACGATTCAACATTCGAGGCGAATGATAAGTCAGTCCGGCCGAATGTGGGAATGGGTCGAGAGACGAGAAGCGGTCGGATTGTATTGAACCAGTTCAGAGGTTCATAATTTAAAGGTTATCAACGATATCGATGACAAACCATCGATATCATTGAGAAAAGATTTCTATGGCGTCAAGTTGTGTCGAATAAGAAGAGTGTAGTTATGTAATAAAAAAGTGATAAAAGTAAGATTGATTGTGAGTAAAAACGGCCTAGAAACTCGGGAGGAAAAAGTGGGATTGCACTACGAGTGCCACATCTATATTTTAAAAAATTACCCCTGACGGACGGACATTCCCAGAATACGACTCTGTTGCTTATCGACCTTTTTTTTTTTTTTAAGACTGTAAAATTTCTATTTTCTTATTGCTTTTGTGCTTTTCAGAAGCACCGCATAAACTTTCCATCAGCCATTTGCTATTTTTTTTAAATTTAGAATAAATTTTCGATGCTCGCTGCATTCATGCGATTCACTGTACCAATCTAAGTAATTCGGGTCCTTCTCAATATTCGAAAGGCATTCATTAATAATTTTTTCTTTTAGTTTGCGCGCATGTGGGAAATTTTTAAAGAACTTATAATGCTGCTTCATCAGGTTAAATAAATGATTTTGTGGGGCTTTAAGCTTTAGGTTGTTGTTTGTAGTTTTAAAATTTTTGTTAATGATAAAAAATACCGATTCATCATAATTTGCAATCTCTTCTTTTAAAAGTTCTTTGCATGAATCGCAATTGAACTTTTGTTGGGCTTTATGCATAACAAATCCTACGAAATATTTCAATGAATTCTCAGTGGCTATACTGATTTCAGTTGTCTGTTCTTTATCAGACTCGGATACTTCATCCTTCATATTTTCATCTAAGATTATGTTAAAATGTTCGTAATACACCTGATCTTGGTCATTTACGTTTTCAATTGCCAGTTCATGCTTTGTTTCTTCAATAACATTTATTAGCATATCTTCATCTGGCTCGCAATTACCTGTTGTCGTTTTTGAAGTTATTAATTTCATTGACAACATTTTTGATATTATTGCATTGAATTCGAATAACATAGGATTATTGTTTGTGCCACCCCTACTTCTTATTAGGTAAAATACATGTTTGTGCCACACCTACTTCTTATTAGGTAAAATACATGTTCTAGCGCATCTTGGTTTAGACGTGTCAACATTAAAAAGAATACACTCCGTGCCCTTCATTCCAAATATCGCTTGTAAGCATTAGTATTGTGTTTATTGATAGAACTATTCCATCTAAACAATAAACTTTTGTGCGATATAGACACTTCTTAAAATAGTCTCTCATTTCTATTATGTATTAAAGAACTTATAATGCTGCTTCATCAGGTTAAATAAATGATTTTGTGGGGCTTTAAGCTTTAGGTTGTTGTTTATAGTTTTAAAATTTTTGTTAATGATAAAAAATTCTGATTCATCATAATTTGCAATCACTTCTTTTAAAAGTTCTTTGCATGAAGCGAAAGAACTTTTACACGTTGTCACTGTCTTTCTGGATCGCTGATTTATTCGGATTTCTATCATAAATATTACTGCTATTCAAGCAATCAAACAACCTGTTTACTTTTCTATAAATTTAGATGTATCGATTGCCACATCTTCGCAGTCAATAAATTTGCCATGTTGAATCAATGTTTTAATGGCGGATGATACTGTTTGGCTAAATACCTGCGTTGCATATTTAACCTTCATCTTTTCGAAAGAATTTTGAATAGAAACTCGCATTAGAATGTTTCTATTGGATTTTGTGAGGTGGGGGACATCATATATGCCATATATTTTCTGGTCATCCAGAGAAAAATAGGGTGCTTCGTTAACTATTCCAAGTTTATTGAATGCCCCTCGATTGTTGGGCCTTGATCGCATACTACTGCTCTTATAAAAAGGCCTAGGGTTCTTGCGGCTCTTATATTTGAATCTATTAATTGTGTTAACTTATGAGCAGTGTGCATATAGCCCCCTCACCATGAAAACACATATTTGCTTACATAAAGCGTCAGTTTTTTCGTAGCCATCATCCACAAATCCTTCCACTTATCCAATCTCATTCATATAGGCCTTCGAAGAATAAAAATGAAGTAAGTAGACTCGTCGACTTGGGTATACCATACACCAGGTGAAATAAATATTTAAAATTTTGAAAACAAAATGTATGTCTATTAAATTGTTATAACATGCCTCATAACCATATGCCATCTCGCTCACTCTACAAACACACGAGCACTCTAGCGTCGCCACTAGCCAACGGCCAATTCTGCCCATATGGATCGCGTAGCGAAATACGTTCATACGCATATTTTGCATGATTCTAGTCCGATTTCAATAAAATTTAATAGTTTGGTAGAAATAGATAAGATTAATTAGTCCGCCAAATTTTATTGTGATGGTCAAAAAATTGCAAGAGGCAATCGGTTTTTTATTAATTATGGAGGAGTAACATTTTAAAATATATATATAAATGTGTAATTCTGGGGGCGTAAGGGAGCGTGGCCAAAATTCCAATTAACTCTATATATTTACATATCACACGAGTCTACATACCAAATTTGGTGGCTCTAGCTCTTATAGTCTCCGAGATCTGCGTGTTCATACAGACGGACGGACGGACGGACGGACATGGCTAGATCGACGCGGTTGTTCTTCCTGATCAAAAATATATATACTTTATGGGGTCCGAGAAGCTTCCTTCTGCCTGTTACATACATTTTGGCGACTTTAATACCTATGGGTGTATAGTATAATTAATGCTTTGAGCAATTATTTTTTCATCTTAAATCCACGATTGCTTGTTTTTTAGTAACATAGTGCAAATCATGTTTGAATTCTTTGAAATATTTCGAAAATATTTTTGTTTGCATTTTTTTCTTTCAGATATTTAATTTTTCGTGCCTTTTCCGTTTGCAAAAAAATTCTTAAATGTCGTTTTTTTTATTGAAAAGTTTGACTTTTTGTTTTCTTTCTTAAATTCTCTGACATTTCAAAGTACATTTTTATTTGCACAAAATTCAATTTGTGTCTCAATAGAGCTGCAATTATTCTTATTTCCATTACCAACCTGGGTTGCAGCATTTGGAAAATTCAAAATTTCAGAATCTTCTTCTGTGCAAAAATCATACACATCATAATTATTATCTTTTTCCGAGATATTCAACTTTATGTCGGTTTCTTCAAATAAGCGAAGAGTCGGTATAGCACCTGCTTTCAGATATTTTACGCGGACAAATTTTTTTTTTAAAATGTAAGTTGCAAATCAACGCCTTGTCAACATTGACGTCAGATTGCAAATTACATTTTAAAACCCACTGGCGACGGACAGCCTCGTTTTTAGGAAACTTAAAAGCCGTTCGGGAAAGTGCTCTGAGCCATCCCTGTGACTTCTCAGGCACGACTTAATAACACATTTAAGCCCACTTTTCCTACCATGCGTCACTTCTCCAGCAAAACTTCTCCAGCAAAATTGGCCATAAAAGGAAACTGATACAACTCAGAAATGCATTTCAAAGACCACGCAAAAGTCAAATCTTGTTCGTGGGCCACATGTCGACAGAATTTCTCTGCTTGTACAAACGTACACATTTTGTTTTTTTTTTTTTTTATTTCTTTTTAGTCTTACTAATGAAAATTGAAATATCATATAGCCGCAATATTTCAAACGAAATTGCAGCAGCCGCAGCCCATTGAAAATTTTATCAGGCAAAATTTATGCAACAGCCTAAAGCCTCAAATGGAATGAAGGAAGTGAAGTAAAGTAAACTGAAGTGCAATGGGCTAACACGCCCACCATATGTAAGCCTTACTCTGAATTTCACACATTATTTTTTTCGGTTTGTTTTTTGTTTAAGCACTTGGTAATATACAAATAATTGCCGTTTATTATCACATGCAAGAACGCGACGAGGCGTTGCTGCATGCCCCTCACACATTTCGAGTTGGAGAATTGGATTATCTGAAATGTCAAGCAGGCAAATTTTAACAAAATGGGACAAGACAGAACTGAAACTGTTTAAACAATTAACACCGGAAACCAACTTCTAAGCTTCGATCTTCGCACTTCGCAGTTTAAAAATTTTATTGAGCAAGGATATAGTTAAAAATAAATCACAAAATTTTATGTCTTAACAAACAACTAATTATTTTCTGCCTATTGATTTAAAAATTGTTACGAATTCATGTTATTTACTAATTTTTTACTCCCATGTTTGTGAGTTTGACCTAAACACCTGAAATACTGTTCAATCTATAATTGCAGGTTATAAATTGGTAACTAAATCACAAATCAAAGAAAACTTTAATAAATTATTTCGGTGCTTAACGGAAATAGTTGTATCTAATGTTAAGTTAACAGCATCATTTGCGAGCCATTTCAGATTCAAAGAAAGCTCTGTTAATTTAGAACTGTTGCCGACCGAGCAACAAGTTGTTTTCATACGATGGTCGAGCGCGTTGAGCTGCTTACTCCGCTATATATATTCGATGATAACGGGTTCGAATCCCCTTGCCGCTGCCACGGAAAAATTCGAAATTTTACTACTTTGTTTGTACCTTCAGCTTATGCACTGGCAAGAGTTTTTGGTAATTTTAATAATCATTAACTCTAATCCGCTGGAGGTACATTAAATCGTTCATTCTTACATTCCGTTGACACTGCATTATTAGCTTCTATATGTGAGCCTTGCAGCTTAGCTGATTTGAGTGAACACATTTTTTTTACGAATGAAAATTTATTCCATCCTTTAAAGCAAAAAATTTTTTATGCTTCTCTATCTATTACCGAATTGTAAAAACTGAAATTTATTAAAATTTCTACTCACATATTTGACCTACAATTAAAAAACCAGCTAACTAATTCTTATATTCCAAAATGGTGACACATTTGCCTACATTCTAAAGAGAGAATTTGACAGTGGCATAATAAAAGTTTACCTATGATGACTTTGGAATTTATTGTAATGGACAATGTTCAGTGTGGCGATTTGAATAAACAATTAGACAAGCGAAAACAAAACGATCGTTTCATGAAAACGAACAAGAAAACTGAATTCATTTTGGTGGAAAATAAAAGATTAAATATGCAATAGAGATTGACAAAACAAAAGACATACATGCATATCTCATCGTCGGCCTTTTCAAGTTTGCCGCTGGCGACCTTTCAAACTTTCATTTGTCTGCCCAACTGGTTGGCAAACAATGTGGCCAAAAGACACCTACCTACCTAGATTCAAAAGTTGGACTGGATTTCGTATGGAAAGTCGGCAATCCGTTGACTGCAGAGACTGCAAGTTTCCATTGTATGCAGTCAGTATTTGTTCACCACGGAAAAGGGCTTCTTAAATATATGATGCTGGACTTAATTCCACAAATATATTTACAGAAATGATATGCCTATATTCTTAAATACCTCAATGAGTAATCGATTCAATCAAATTGCAAAATCCTCCAAATCGATATAAAATCAAAGCCGTCGTAATTCAAAACTGCTGCTGCACGTTTTTGACATTTGATTGTGAACCTAAGAAAACAAGACGAATTTGGCGAATTTCGTACACCTAAAAGTAAATATCTGCGAAAAATTTAATGTGGTCATAAAATTTTAATTTGTGACTTGTTTTCGAAACGATGTTTGAATGTTGTATGAATGTCGTAGACGCGGTTTCGAAGTTTGAATTTAGTTCGCGTTTTTAGGAAACACTAATATAAACGGGATATATAGATACTTTTAAAACAAAGCAACCACGAAACACCATAAACTTAAATTTTTAAATTCTGAAATTTTAACGAACACTAAGTTTAATTTTAATTAAAAAATTACTTCCCGATTTTAGTGCTTTTGTGTAATTTTGATGAAGAATCGTTGTTTTTTCACTTAATTTTGATGTAAAGAAGTTATTACTTTGCAATTGTTAAATATAATGGTTAGATTTTCTAGATATAGGTTAGGTTAGTTTAAGCAGGCCATCCACTAGGAGTCCCACAGACAGATTTTCGTCCGTGGGGTGCGGGAGCGGGGGCTTATATCTGACAGGACATCAAGAGTTGATAAATTGTTCGCTTGGCTGCATCCTGAAGCGATTTCATAGATGGGGTAGCTATGCCTTGTTACCAAGGCTGCACAGGATGTGTCTAAGCGTTTCTTGAACATCCGGAACATCCCACATAGACCGACTACAGGATATGGGTATCAGACGAATGTCAAGAGTTGGTATATTGTTCGCTTGGCTGCATCCTGAAGCGTTTTCAGCAGATGGACTCCTAGGTACCTAAGCCTCATCGCTGCCAAGGCTACGCAGGAGGTGTGCAAGCGTTTTTGGAACATCCGCAACCTTTCATTTTCCGCAGTCCTTCACATGAGCTGTGTGTCCGATGAGCATGCCTGTGAGCATCCTGCAATCCTAGAATCTGCGCTGACGGTCTGTCGCCTTGCTGCACATAATCTTGGATATGACTGGTACGCTTACAGGATACAGGTTACAGGATCTTTTTTAAAAGATTTCTTTTTTAATTTAGCCAAATTTCCAAATAAAAGAATTTATTTTTATTTTGCCTAATCATATGTACTTCGTAACTTTGGCCGAAAGGACATTAAAAAGCACAATGATATGATATAAAGGATTATGTATATGTTTCGTAACCTTTAACCATTTTTTATAGAATGTGTTCTTAATTTTGATGTAATGTAATATAAAAAATATATATTTCGTATAATGAATGATAACTTTTAACTTTTGTAACATTTTATGGAATTAATTTTAAAATTTGTACTTAATTAATGTAACCTTTAACCATTTTTTATAGAATGTGTTCTTAATTTTGATGTAATGTAATATAAAAAATATATATTTCGTATAATGAATGATAACTTTTAACTTTTGTAACATTTTATGGAATTAATTTTAAAATTTGTACTTAATTTTGATGAAGAGTTTTATTCTTATTCGGTGTTAAAATTTTACTTAATTTTGATATAAAGGATTAAACGTAACCACTTTTGTAACTTTTGGGTATTATGTTCTAAATGTGTATTTCCCAATTTTTGTCAAAAGAAACAATAAGGATTTTAAAAATGTTTAGATTAGAGGGATGAATGTATGCTAAAATTTGTAGTTAATTTTGATGTAGAATTTTATATGTATAACTTAAGTGTGGCCAAAGGGACAATATTCAACTTTTGTAACTTTTCGCAATTGACATATGTATGTATTTTTTAATTTTTGTCTCGAGCACCAACACGATAATTTTTGAAACTTTTTATTTAAATAATTTTCAAGCTCGCAGCAATATTGCTACTATTGGACTGAAATATTTCCTTTCAACTCATATGACCTTTTGTGAGTGAGTATTTCTAGGTAACTAGATTGACTTGCTATGATATGAGAAACTTTGAAAATTAATTGAAAATTAAATTAAAAAATAAAATATTACCCCCGAAACGGATTTTCTAGCTACTCCCATGTTTGTAATCACATTAAATGTCGATGTCTAGTAACAAATTGCTCTGCACAGGTTGCAAATATATCTGTTCTGACATCATCTATAACCATTAAACATTATCCCATCAATGTGTATATTATTTATGCCCACATATACCCTTGCAGAGGGTATTATAAAATTGGTCAGATGTTTGTAACGCACAGAAGGAGACGTTTCCGACCCCATAAAGTATATAAATTCTTGATCAGCATGAGAAGCTGAGCCGATATAGCCATGTCCGTCTGTCCGTCTGTGCGTATGCGTTTTACTCAGCCGTCTTAGGAGCTATCGGGATGAAATTTTTTTGGGTTTTATATTACCCGGGTAAGATAAAGTATGAAAATCTTTAGGATCGAAAACTATATCATATAGCTCTAGAAGAAACATTTTTGCAAAAATTGGAGTATCCCCATGAAATTTACCAATATGATAGTGTTGAATAAAATCTCAGATTCCAAAATTTTAATCTGATCGTATAAATAAAACACAAGTTACAGTCAATATAAATCGGTTTAAACGCTGCCGGCCTCGCTTCTTGCTGCCTACTACGTCATCATCAAATCAACAGAGCACACGCATACACACACAGACGCAACGCTACATGAACTGTATGTGTATGCGTGCCGTGCTTTGCTTAGGGAATAATAGAATAAGACGAAAAAATTGTAGTTAAAAGAGAAATATTTTGTTTGTGAATTAATGAATAGAGTTGCAGGGCAAGAAATTTCAAAAAGGAAAAATATTGTTGCCAAGTATACTGCAAGGGTATATAAAATAAATATATATTATGGTTTCTTTCATATTTTTCAATATATATACTTTTTTAATTATATTTAGGGCCGGGGCTAACTTCGACCGCGTCAAAGTTTGTATACCCTTGCAACTTTATTGGTAACTCTTTCCTTACCTATAGCCAGCAAAATGGAAAAACGTTTTTTCTAAAAAGGCTAAAGTTTGCGAAAGAACGGCCTACAATCTTAGCATAAGAAATAACGAAGATATTGATCAAAGTCACTGTTTTCCAGCGATCGTTCCTATGGGAGCTATATGATATAGTCACCCGAGCTTTATCAAATTCGGCACAGTCATTAACAGATATATTAAACTAAAAAATATCAAATCTTGTTCGTGGGCCACATGTCGACAGAATTTCTCTGCTTGTACAAACGTACACATTTTGTTTTTTTTTTTTTTCATTTCTTTTTAGTCTTACTAATTGAAAATTGAAATATCATATAGCCGCAATATTTCAAACGAAATTGCAGCAGCCGCAGCCCATTGAAAATTTTATCAGGCAAAATTTATGCAAGAGCCTAAAGCCTCAAATGGAATGAAGGAAGTGAAGTAAAGTAAACTGAAGTGCAATGGGCTAACACGCCCACCATATGTAAGCCTTACTTTGAATTTCACACATTATTTTTTCGGTTTGTTTTTTGTTTAAGCACTTGGTAATATACAAATAATTGCCGTTTATTATCACATGCAAGAACGCGACGAGGCGTTGCTGCATGCCCCTCACACATTTCGAGTTGGAGAATTGGATTATCTGAAATGTCAAGCAGGCAAATTTTAACAAAATGGGACAAGACAGAACTGAAACTGTTTAAACAATTAACACCGGAAACCAACTTCTAAGCTTCGATCTTCGCACTTCGCAGTTTAAAAATTTTATTGAGCAAGGATATAGTTAAAAATAAATCACAAAATTTTATGTCTTAACAAACAACTAATTATTTTCTGCCTATTGATTTAAAAATTGTTACGAATTCATGTTATTTACTAATTTTTTACTCCCATGTTTGTGAGTTTGACCTAAACACCTGAAATACTGTTCAATCTATAATTGCAGGTTATAAATTGGTAACTAAATCACAAATCAAAGAAAACTTTAATAAATTATTTCGGTGCTTAACGGAAATAGTTGTATCTAATGTTAAGTTAACAGCATCATTTGCGAGCCATTTCAGATTCAAAGAAAGCTCTGTTAATTTAGAACTGTTGCCGACCGAGCAACAAGTTGTTTTCATACGATGGTCGAGCGCGTTGAGCTGCTTACTCCGCTATAAATATTCGATGATAACGGGTTCGAATCCCCTTGCCGCTGCCACGGAAAAATTCGAAATTTTACTACTTTGTTTGTACCTTCAGCTTATGCACTGGCAAGAGTTTTTGGTAATTTTAATAATCATTAACTCTAATCCGCTGGAGGTACATTAAATCGTTCATTCTTACATTCCGTTGACACTGCATTATTAGCTTCTATATGTGAGCCTTGCAGCTTAGCTGATTTGAGTGAACACATTTTTTTTACGAATGAAAATTTATTCCATCCTTTAAAGCAAAAAATTTTTTATGCTTCTCTATCTATTACCGAATTGTAAAAACTGAAATTTATTAAAATTTCTACTCACATATTTGACCTACAATTAAAAAACCAGCTAACTAATTCTTATATTCCAAAATGGTGACACATTTGCCTACATTCTAAAGAGAGAATTTGACAGTGGCATAATAAAAGTTTACCTATGATGACTTTGGAATTTATTGTAATGGACAATGTTCAGTGTGGCGATTTGAATAAACAATTAGACAAGCGAAAACAAAACGATCGTTTCATGAAAACGAACAAGAAAACTGAATTCATTTTGGTGGAAAATAAAAGATTAAATATGCAATAGAGATTGACAAAACAAAAGACATACATGCATATCTCATCGTCGGCCTTTTCAAGTTTGCCGCTGGCGACCTTTCAAACTGTCATTTGTCTGCCCAACTGGTTGGCAAACAATGTGGCCAAAAGACACCTACCTACCTAGATTCAAAAGTTGGACTGGATTTCGTATGGAAAGTCGGCAATCCGTTGACTGCAGAGACTGCAAGTTTCCATTGTATGCAGTCAGTATTTGTTCACCACGGAAAAGGGCTTCTTAAATATATGATGCTGGACTTAATTCCACAAATATATTTACAGAAATGATATGCCTATATTCTTAAATACCTCAATGAGTAATCGGTTCAATCAAATTGCAAAATCCTCCAAATCGATATAAAATCAAAGCCGTCGTAATTCAAAACTGCTGCTGCACGTTTTTGACATTTGATTGTGAACCTAAGAAAACAAGACGAATTTGGCGAATTTCGTACACCTAAAAGTAAATATCTGCGAAAAATTTAATGTGGTCATAAAATTTTAATTTGTGACTTGTTTTCGAAACGATGTTTGAATGTTGTATGAATGTCGTAGACGCGGTTTCGAAGTTTGAATTTAGTTCGCGTTTTTAGGAAACACTAATATAAACGGGATATATAGATACTTTTAAAACAATTCTGAAATTTTAACGAACACTAAGTTTAATTTTTAATTAAAAAATTACTTCCCGATTTTAGTGCTTTTGTGTAATTTTGATGAAGAATCGTTGTTTTTTCACTTAATTTTGATGTAAAGAAGTTATTACTTTGCAATTGTTAAATATAATGGTTAGATTTTCTAGATATAGGTTAGGTTAGTTTAAGCAGGCCATCCACTAGGAGTCCCACAGACAGATTTTCGTCCGTGGGGTGCGGGAGCGGGGGCTTATATCTGACAGGACATCAAGAGTTGATAAATTGTTCGCTTGGCTGCATCCTGAAGCGATTTCATAGATGGGGTAGCTATGCCTTGTTACCAAGGCTGCACAGGATGTGTCTAAGCGTTTCTTGAACATCCGGAACATCCCACATAGACCGACTACAGGATATGGGTATCAGACGAATGTCAAGAGTTGGTATATTGTTCGCTTGGCTGCATCCTGAAGCGTTTTCAGCAGATGGACTCCTAGGTACCTAAGCCTCATCGCTGCCAAGGCTACGCAGGAGGTGTGCAAGCGTTTTTGGAACATCCGCAACCTTTCATTTTCCGCAGTCCTTCACATGAGCTGTGTGTCCGATGAGCATGCCTGTGAGCATCCTGCAATCCTAGAATCTGCGCTGACGGTCTGTCGCCTTGCTGCACATAATCTTGGATATGACTGGTACGCTTACAGGATCTTTTTTAAAAGATTTCTTTTTAATTTAGCCAAATTTCCAAATAAAAGAATTTATTTTTATTTTGCCTAATCATATGTACTTCGTAACTTTGGCCGAAAGGACATTAAAAAGCACAATGATATGATATAAAGGATTATGTATATGTTTCGTAACCTTTAACCATTTTTTATAGAATGTGTTCTTAATTTTGATGTAATGTAATATAAAAAATATATATTTCGTATAATGAATGATAACTTTTAACTTTTGTAACATTTTATGGAATTAATTTTAAAATTTGTACTTAATTAATGTAACCTTTAACCATTTTTTATAGAATGTGTTCTTAATTTTGATGTAATGTAATATAAAAAATATATATTTCGTATAATGAATGATAACTTTTAACTTTTGTAACATTTTATGGAATTAATTTTAAAATTTGTACTTAATTTTGATGAAGAGTTTTATTCTTATTCGGTGTTAAAATTTTACTTAATTTTGATATAAAGGATTAAACGTAACCACTTTTGTAACTTTTTGGGTATTATGTTCTAAATTTGTATTTCCCAATTTTTGTCAAAAGAAACAATAAGGATTTAAAAATGTTTAGATTAGAGGGATGAATGTATGCTAAAATTTGTAGTTAATTTTGATGTAGAATTTTATATGTATAACTTAAGTGTGGCCAAAGGGACAATATTCAACTTTTGTAACTTTTCGCAATTGACATATGTATGTATTTTTAATTTTTGTCTCGAGCACCAACACGATAATTTTTGAAACTTTTTATTTAAATAATTTTCAAGCTCGCAGCAATATTGCTACTATTGGACTGAAATATTTTCTTTCAACTCATATGACCTTTTGTGAGTGAGTATTTCTAGGTAACTAGATTGACTTGCTATGATATGAGAAACTTTGAAAATTAATTGAAAATTAAATTAAAAAATAAAATATTACCCCCGAAACGGATTTTCTAGCTACTCCCATGTTTGTAATCACATTAAATGTCGATGTCTAGTAACAAATTGCTCTGCACAGGTTGCAAATATATCTGTTCTGACATCATCTATAACCATTAAACATTATCCCGTCAATGTGTATATTATTTATGCCCACATATACCCTTGCAGAGGGTATTATAAAATTGGTCAGATGTTTGTAACGCACAGAAGGAGACGTTTCCGACCCCATAAAGTATATAAATTCTTGATCAGCATGAGAAGCTGAGCCGATATAGCCATGTCCGTCTGTCCGTCTGTGCGTATGCGTTTTACTCAGCCGTCTTAGGAGCTATCGGGATGAATTTTTTTGGGTTTTATATTACCCGGGTAAGATAAAGTATGAAAATCTTTAGGATCGAAAACTATATCATATAGCTCTAGAAGAAACATTTTTGCAAAAATTGGAGTATCCCCATGAAATTTACCAATATGATAGTGTTGAATAAAATCTCAGATTCCAAAATTTTAATCTGATCGTATAAATAAAACACAAGTTACAGTCAATATAAATCGGTTTAAACGCTGCCGGCCTCGCTTCTTGCTGCCTACTACGTCATCATCAAATCAACAGAGCACACGCATACACACACAGACGCAACGCTACATGAACTGTATGTGTATGCGTGCCGTGCTTTGCTTAGGGAATAATAGAATAAGACGAAAAAATTGTAGTTAAAAGAGAAATAATATTTTGTTTGTGAATTGATGAATAGAGTTGCAGGGCAAGAAATTTCAAAAAGGAAAAATATTGTTGCCAAGTATACTGCAAGGGTATATAAAATAAATATATATTATAGTTTCTTTCATATTTTTCAATATATTTACTTTTTAATTATATTTAGGGCCGGGGCTAACTTCGACCGCGTCAAAGTTTGTATACCCTTGCAACTTTATTGGTAACTCTTTCCTTACCTATAGCCAGCAAAATGGAAAAACGTTTTTTCTAAAAAGGCTAAAGTTTGCGAAAGAACGGCCTACAATCTTAGCATAAGAAATAACGAAGATATTGATCAAAGTCACTGTTTTCCAGCGATCGTTCCTATGGGAGCTATATGATATAGTCACCCGAGCTTTATCAAATTCGGCACAGTCATTAACAGATATATTAAACTAAAAAATATTTAATTTGAAAGCAATCGCGTTAAAGTAACAAAGTTATTCAGAAAAGTCACTGTTTTCGAAAGATCGTTCCTATGGGAGCTATATGATATAGTCACCCGATCTTGATCAAATTTGGCATAGTCGTTTACATGTGTAATTAACTCACCAATATTAAATTTTACGACAATATCTCAGAAAATAATGAAGTTATTGAGAAAAGTCACTGTTCGTAACTTTGCCATTTGTATGGGTGCTATATGATATAGTGATCCGATCCGACTGAATCCGAAATATACAACCCCTGCAGTATATACAAGCCTACATGTACAATTTCAGCTCTGTAGCTTTTACGGTCTAGGAGTTTGCGTTGATCCAGACGGAACGAACGGACGGACGGACGGACATGGCTATTTGAACTCGTCTCGTCATGCTGATCAAGAATATATATACTTTATATGGTCGCAGATGCGACCATATAAGAATGCGCAGATTCCTTCTATGCGTTGCACACTTCTGACCAAAATTAATATACCCTTTTGCAATTATATTTTTAATTATATTTCTTTTATTTGTATACTTAATAATATATATTTAATTAAATTTATATTTAATATGTATATATAATTTACTTATTTAATATACTATAAGCAATTTAATAATAAGAACATGGCAACAATAAACAAGCAATTGAGGAGTGTTATCTCTTTTTTTAGTCGTGCCCCCTCTCCTCATTTTAGAGAGAACCATCGATATCATTGAGAAAAGAGTTCTATGGCGTCAAGTTGTGTCGTCCGGTTGTGTTCCTCGTGGCTGCTCGAATAAAAAGAGTATAGTTATGTAATAATTAAGTGATAAATGTATTAAGAAATAATGTTGAATAAACTAAAGAACCCTAATTAAAAAAAAGACGTTCGAAGCGAAAAATTAAAATTGAGTCGCCAAAGACAGAAAAAGTTCGAAAAAAATATGTGTTTGATTTAACCTTAATTTACAAAGAGCGGTAAAAAAAACCACCCCAATTGATGAATGCATGTATGTTAGAGAGACACAGTGAAACGTCAAAGTTTAAGTGAGAATGAAAAGTGTGGAGGTGCGAACAGAATAGAGAGAACCTTGAAGTTTGCGTGGCAAAGACGCAGAAAGCGCAAAGAGATTGACGATCGTTGAAATTTTGCAAAAATTTACGTGGCAATGAGGCTGGCATAGCGCAATTTTTGTAAATGTGTTGGAGTATCGTCTTGGGAACTATTCACTGAGATGGTAGATACATATATGTGGCAAATGGCCTGGAACATAGAATCTATGTGGTGAGCAGCTGTCCCTAGAGTGGGAAATTCTTGAGAATTGGCGGCAAGCGAAGCTTGTAAAAATTGGCGGCAAGAGAAGCTACAACAATTGGCGGCAAGAGCGAGAAAGCAAGAGCGAGAAAGCAGCAAAGCACAAGTTTGGCGGCGTCACTGCGAAAATTTGTACAAGAGGAAGATATCGGCATTGGCGTCACGAATGAAACATCGGCATTGGCGTCACGAGCGAGACAGCGTTAGTGAGAGCATTCGTGAAAGATCGACATATCAACAGAATTGGCGCGAATAAACGGCGTTGGTGAGACAGCACGAGCGAGCGATGTTGCCTTCTCGCTCGCTCGTGTGGTGGTATTGGTGAGCCAGATGTTTATGTTAATTAACATTATGTTTACAGAACGAAAGATGTTATAATTTAAATTGAGTTGATGCAATCATTAAATTAAATCAAAATAAATTTATGTCAAAATTATAACTAATAATTTAAAGATTGGCTTGAATAAAAGTAAAGTAACTTAAAGTTGATTCAAAAGTAAAGTAAATTAATGTTGATTCAAAAGTAAAGTAAATAAATTTGGAAGAAAGAGAAAATTAAATTACTAACAATAGAGTAAGATTATACTTTTGTAAAATATATTTAAATTTCAGCTGTAACGAGTAAGCCACGACGAATATAAAATGAATAGAGACGAAGTATTAAGTTTAAATGTTTAAATGTAATCAATTCAACATATCTATTTCTGTCACTGCTCAAATGTAAAATGTACATCAGTCAGCTAGTTAGAAAAATTGGCCATGTCCGCCTGTTTCTAGCGCTATGGAAGCTATAGCTAATTGGATGAATTCCGGTCTTAAATAAGGTGAGCTCCTCGGGACGCCCAATCGAACTACCAAACAACCAAATTTCCCCATTGTAAAGGGCAAAAGAGTAAGCCTTATTTTCTTTCATATGCTTTGTCCTCCTCTTTCTTCACCTTAACCAAAACTTTTTGGTCATTTCTAGCGATATTTATCTTGGTGTCCTCTTCGGATGGCCAGCTTCTTTCTTGATACTCCTTGGTTTGGAAGTCGGACTTCTAGTGAGTGGGCGTACCTCACGGGAAACCAAAAGGAGCCATTACTATTACTTGTGGACAGGGATTGAAAATGCTATGCTACGTCGGAGTTTTTTAAGTATAGTATAACATTAAATTCTTTCCTGGACTCAATAAAAAATTCTGTACATTTCTTATAGGCTTTTTGGGAGAAAATTAAAACAAATAGCTCAAAACTGAACTCCTCAACAACTACAATAAGTTCAATTCTTAAAGAGGGGCAGGAAAATAACGATTTTGACTTATTGGACATTATTTGGCAGCTACAATATCGCCTACAGATGAATGCACGGATGTTTATACAAAAATCGAAACCATAAATTTTCCTTACATGAAAGCAAATGTTTTGAACTTCTGGAGAGAACGAAAGTCGTCTGATCCTGAACTGTATGAACTGAGCAAAGTATGTTTTGCCATTCCGCCAACACAAGTAACAAGTATTGTTTTAGCTGAAAGAAATATGTTCACATCTTTATACCATTGCAAAAAGGGTATATTAATTTTGGTCAGAAGTGTGCAACGCATTGAAGGAAGCATATTCGACGTCCGTCCGTTCGTTTGTCCGTCCGTCTGGATCAACGCAAACTCCTCCTAGACCGTTAGAGCTACAGAGCTGAAATTTGCAGGTAGGCTTGTATATACTAAAGGGGTTGTATATCTCTGATTCAGCCGGATCGGATTACTATATCTTATAGCTCCCATACAAACGCCATAGTCACCAACAGTGACTTTTCTCAATAACTTCGTTATTTTCTGAGCTATTGTCGTGAAATTAAATATTGGTCAGTTTATTACACATATAAACAACTGTGCCAAATTTGATAGAGATCGGGTGACTATATCATATGGCTCCCATAGGAACGATCGGTGAAAAACAGTGACTTTGATCAATATCTTCGTTATTTCCTATACTAAGGTCGTAGGCCGTTCTTTCGCAAACAGAAGCCTTTTTAGATAAAACGTTTTTCCATTTTGATGGCTATAGGTAAGGAAAAAGATACCAAAAAAGTTGCAAGGGTATACAAACTTTGACGCGGTCGAAGTTAGCCCCGGCCCTCTGGTTTTATTTTATTTATGTAGGTCACAATAGAACGAGCATTTTCATCATTAAAACTTGTACTGGCCGACAATCGAAATAGGTTAAACCACGACACTTTGGAAAATATTTTACTGATTAAACTAAACTCATCTCATTTGGATCGTGCCATCGACAACTTTCCTTCATTTGAAGACGAAATTTTTAATTTTTTAATATGCTTTATTCGTATACATATATAATATAGTATAGCCAATGTCATGAAAAATAAATTCGTACAATTTGAAATTAACGTCTTAACGGTTATGTTTGGTACAGACAAGAGGTGGTCATGGGCTGGGTTTTTTACGGGTACCCGCGAGATTTCAATAACCAAATTTCGAGTTGGGTGCGGTAGGGTATGGGGCAGATACCGGAAAGGAAAGAAAGGCAATTGACAGCTCACCAGGGTAGCCAAACACAACTACATCAACCAACAGAGTGGCATCACTCCAGAGTTGATCCTTGGACTTTCACTTTGCGAAATACATTGATGCCTATCGCCAAGCAACTGTGAGTTTAGGCGCCAAATCCAAGAACCAAAAGCATTGGCTGACTCATGTTACCCAGCGATCGTGGACACTGCTAATATTGCAGATGCATCCGCTATACCCTCTTGTCCATGTTAACTTGCATGTTGGATTTATCCCTGATGTGCTCCCAGTTTGTGGAATTACAGTTTCCTCTGAATGTCCAAATTTTTTTTAGCTATTGGGACCGGGTGAAAGTTTAATCCCATGGGCTGAGTTGGGTTGGATGTAACATTTCGGCCCATGCCCACATCTTGTACAGATCTACTATGAGAGCGACTACGAAGTTGCTACAAGAGCGACTACGAAATTGCTACGAGAGCAACAGAAAAGGAGCAGTAGCACAAAAATTTACTTTGTTTGCTCCGCTCTCATCACGCTTTAATGCTTGTGCTATTGCTACAACTACAAATAGCGTATCGAAAAGTTTTGCTCTTGCTATTGCTCTGTGCTCCGACGATGTATGCCACGGAGCAGAGCAGAAGAGCAATCGTTTTCCGTTTGTGCTCTCTGCTATGCTACGTAGCCCTTCGAAATCAAAGCAGTAGCGGGAGCAGACCAATATTTTTATTGAAATTGCTGCTATGCAGCAGCAAATGCAAACACTACTTGTGGATTAGCGGAAAAGACCGCCTTCTTCGTTTGGATATTAGGTTTAACTTTGTCCGCTTTAAAACCTTGGAATTTTGGACGAGCATTAAATTTAGCACATTCTCGTGCATCCTTCATAATTGGTTGCAACAATCTGTCGCCATTTCAGGAACTTTCAGTTTTTCTTCTTATTCTAAGTATCAAATAAAAAAATATATCTTAAACTTATAATCAATTATACATATCAATTTCTGTCACTGTTCGCCTGTTTTTAGCTCTCTGAAAGCAATAGCTAATTGGATGAATTCCGGTCCTAAATAAGATAAGCTACTCGAGACCCCCAATCGAACTACCAAACAACCAAATTTCCCCATTGTAAAGAGCAAAAGATAGAAAATTGCACTAACAATCCAGATGTTTACTTATTTTCAAATACAAATATGGGTCGAATAAAGAAATTAGAAATTTTAAAAAATTTGTAGAATCATTGACAATTCTAATGCAAAACCAGAGGGCCGGTGCTAACTTCGACCGCGTCAAAGTTTGTATACCCTTGCAACATTTTTGATAACTCTTTCCTTACCTATAGACATCAAAGTGGAAAAACGTTCAAGCTAAAAAGGCTAATGTTTCCGAAAGAACGGCCTACAATCTTAGCATAGGAAATAACGAAGATATTGATCAAAGTCCCTGTTTTCCACCGATCGTTCCTATGGGAGCTATATGATATAGTTAACCGATCTTTATCAAATTCGGCGCAGTCATTAACAGATATACTAAACTAACAAATAATTAATTGAAAGCAATCGCGGCAAAAGAAACGAAGTTATTGACAAAAGTCACTGTTTTCGAAAGATCGTTCCTATGGGAGCCATATGATATAGTCACCCGATCATAATCAAATTTGGCATAGTCGTTTATAT
The DNA here is from genome assembly GCF_018902025.1 of Drosophila willistoni. NCBI lineage: Eukaryota > Metazoa > Arthropoda > Insecta > Diptera > Drosophilidae > Drosophila > Drosophila willistoni. The sequence continues at coordinate 54,504 of NW_025814504.1, read as the reverse complement.
GTGTAATTAACTCACCAATATTAAATTTCATGACAGTTATTACGAAAAGTCAGTGTTCGTGACTGCCATTTGTATGGGAGCTATATGATATAGTGATCCGATCCGGGTGAATCCGAGATATACAACGCCTGCAGTATATACAAGCCTACATGCAAAATTTTCTTTAATTTGCTTTGTCCTCCTGTTTTTTCACCTTAACCAAAACTTTTTGGTCATTTCTAGCGATATTTATCTTGGTCTTTTCTTGAACTTTTCCAGTTCATCGACCTTAGCTGCGGCCTTAAGCCATTCATTTTTATTTTTTATTTTTTGTACTTCTTTACCAACTGACCTTAGGCTTTTAACCGCCATTTTTTTCACGTTATCGGCCACACTACTTTTTTTCTTGATACTCCTTGGTTTGGAAGTCGGACTTTAGTGAGTGAGCGTACCTCACTGGAAACGTGGCCAAAAGCAGCCATCACCATTACTTTCGTATTAGGGGAAATTAGCGCCTTCTTCTCTTCGATCTTAGGTTTAACTTTGTCCGCTTTAAAACCTTGGAATTTTGGACGTGCATTCAATTTAGCACATTTTGGTGCATCCTTCCACTTTGGCTTCGGCCTCATAATTTGGATGCGCCAATCTAAGGCCTTCTTTAGAACCTTCAGTTTTTGGACAAATTTTTAAACTTGCCGTTTCTAGGTTTATTAAAGTTAGGCCAGTCAGGATTGGGCATTTTTACTTGAAATTTGTTTTTAATTGAAATTTGTTTTAATTATTAGATCTATACTCTCGAACACGATATTCTAGAATGTGAAATATGGAAGTAGGAAATGAGGCAGGTAAACAAGGCAAATGGACATGGCCTACTTTTCACTTTTATTTTTCACTTTCCCGCCGACTGCCTTTGTCGGTCAGTGTCTGATCAGGATTTCATAATAATGTAGGAATTTGTCCTATTTAATATATTTATTTGTAGTATTTTAGTTTATTTTAATTTATTTGATTATTTTAATTAGATTTAGTTGGAAATTAGTCGTCTTTACTGCTTCGCGTGGTTTCGTCTTTCGTCTTTTTTGCAACCGCTCTCGCTCGTCTCTTCAGTTCGACTGCCTCGTCTTTGACTCGTCTTTAGCTCAATTCGCCCCGCTCAGCAGAGTTGCCAGACCCAATCCCACAATAATCTTTCTATTAACATCTTTTAGTTGTGATTTCAATAAATATTATGTTTAAGTATAATATGTTATGTCTTAATTTTATTTCTATGAATGGTTAACAGTGAAATTCTGATTATAGTCTATAATCTATTTGTATTTCAGTGGAATATTGAGTTAATGGCTTTTAAGTGGCTCCACAATACCCGCAAGACCAGATTTATTTGTTTGTGCTCTCTGCTATGCTACGTAGCCCTTCGAAATCAAAGCAGTAGCGGGAGCAGACCAATATTTTTATTGAAATTGCTGCTATGCAGCAGCAAATGCAAACACTACTTGTGGATTAGCGGAAAAGACCGCCTTCTTCGTTTGGATATTAGGTTTAACTTTGTCCGCTTTAAAACCTTGGAATTTTGGACGAGCATTAAATTTAGCACATTCTCGTGCATCCTTCATAATTTGGTTGCAACAATCTGTCGCCATTTCAGGAACTTTCAGTTTTTCTTCTTATTCTAAGTATCAAATAAAAAAATATATCTTAAACTTATAATCAATTATACATATCAATTTCTGTCACTGTTCGCCTGTTTTTAGCTCTCTGAAAGCAATAGCTAATTGGATGAATCCGGTCCTAAATAAGATAAGCTACTCGAGACCCCCAATCGAACTACCAAACAACCAAATTTCCCCATTGTAAAGAGCAAAAGATAGAAAATTGCACTAACAATCCAGATGTTTACTTATTTTCAAATACAAATATGGGTCGAATAAAGAAATTAGAAATTTTAAAAAATTTGTAGAATCATTGACAATTCTAATGCAAAACCAGAGGGCCGGTGCTAACTTCGACCGCGTCAAAGTTTGTATACCCTTGCAACATTTTGATAACTCTTTCCTTACCTATAGACATCAAAGTGGAAAACGTTCAAGCTAAAAAGGCTAATGTTTCCGAAAGAACGGCCTACAATCTTAGCATAGGAAATAACGAAGATATTGATCAAAGTCCCTGTTTTCCACCGATCGTTCCTATGGAGCTATATGATATAGTTAACCGATCTTTATCAAATTCGGCGCAGTCATTAACAGATATACTAAACTAACAAATAATTAATTTGAAAGCAATCGCGGCAAAAGAAACGAAGTTATTGACAAAGTCACTGTTTTCGAAAGATCGTTCCTATGGGAGCCATATGATATAGTCACCCGATCATAATCAAATTTGGCATAGTCGTTTATATGTGTAATTAACTCACCAATATTAAATTTCATGACAGTTATTACGAAAAGTCAGTGTTCGTGACTGCCATTTGTATGGGAGCTATATGATATAGTGATCCGATCCGGGTGAATCCGAGATATACAACGCCTGCAGTATATACAAGCCTACATGCAAAATTTTCTTTAATTTGCTTTGTCCTCCTGTTTTTTCACCTTAACCAAAACTTTTTGGTCATTTCTAGCGATATTTATCTTGGTCTTTTCTTGAACTTTTCCAGTTCATCGACCTTAGCTGCGGCCTTAAGCCATTCATTTTTATTTTTTATTTTTTGTACTTCTTTACCAACTGACCTTAGGCTTTTAACCGCCATTTTTTTCACGTTATCGGCCACACTACTTTTTTTCTTGATACTCCTTGGTTTGGAAGTCGGACTTTTAGTGAGTGAGCGTACCTCACTGGAAACGTGGCCAAAAGCAGCCATCACCATTACTTTCGTATTAGGGGAAATTAGCGCCTTCTTCTCTTCGATCTTAGGTTTAACTTGTCCGCTTAAAACCTTGGAATTTTGGACGTGCATTCAATTTAGCACATTTTGGTGCATCCTTCCACTTTGGCTTCGGCCTCATAATTTGGATGCGCCAATCTAAGGCCTTCTTTAGAACCTTCAGTTTTTGGACAAATTTTTTAAACTTGCCGTTTCTAGGTTTATTAAAGTTAGGCCAGTCAGGATTGGGCATTTTTACTTGAAATTTGTTTTTAATTGAAATTTGTTTTAATTATTAGATCTATACTCTCGAACACGATATTCTAGAATGTGAAATATGGAAGTAGGAAATGAGGCAGGTAACAAGGCAAATGGACATGGCCTACTTTTCACTTTTTATTTTTCACTTTCCCGCCGACTGCCTTTGTCGGTCAGTGTCTGATCAGGATTTCATAATAATGTAGGAATTTGTCCTATTTAATATATTTATTTGTAGTATTTTAGTTTATTTTAATTTATTTGATTATTTTAATTAGATTTAGTTGGAAATTAGTCGTCTTTACTGCTTCGCGTGGTTTCGTCTTTCGTCTTTTTTGCAACCGCTCTCGCTCGTCTCTTCAGTTCGACTGCCTCGTCTTTGACTCGTCTTTAGCTCAATTCGCCCCGCTCAGCAGAGTTGCCAGACCCAATCCCACAATAATCTTTCTATAACATCTTTTAGTTGTGATTTCAATAAATATTATGTTTAAGTATAATATGTTATGTCTTAATTTTATTTCTATGAATGGTTAACAGTGAAATTCTGATTATAGTCTATAATCTATTTGTATTTTCAGTGGAATATTGAGTTAATGGCTTTTAAGTGGCTCCACAATACCCGCAAGACCAGATTTATTTGATTGATGAGGATAAAGCACGTTCTTTAAAAAATCGAATTAAACACTTATTCCTTTGTTAACATAATACTTAGGAAAGCTTTTGGGTTACTTCCTAATTATTACATATTTGGGCCTATTCAAGATACACCTTTCCACCATTTACTTGGATATTCGTGCATCTACTTCTTATTCTAAGTATCAATTATACATATCGATTTCTCTCACTGCTCAAATGTAAAAATGTACATCAGTCTGCTAGCTAGAAAATTGGCCATGTCCGCCTGTTTCTAGCGCTATGGAAGCAATAGCTATTTGGACGAATGCCGGTCCTAAGATAAGCTACTCGGGACGCCCAATCGAACTACCAACAACCTATTTTCAAATACAAATGTGGGTCGAAAAAGTCATTGTAGAAATTTTACAAAATTGCAAAACAAATCAATATATACGTAAGCCTTATTTTCTTTCATATGCTTTGTCCTCCTGTTTCTTCACCTTAACCAAAGCTTTTGGTCATTTCTAGCGATATTTAGCTTGGTGTCCTCTTCGGATGGCCAGCTCTCTTTCTTGAACTTTTCCAGTTCATCGACCTTAGCTGCGGCCTTAACCATTCATTTTTATTTTTTATTTTTTGTACTTCTTTACCAACTGACTTCAGGCTTTTGACCGCCATTTGTTTCAAGTTATCGGCCAGACAACGTTTTTTCTTGATACTCCTCGGTTTGGGAGTCGGACTTCTAGTGAGTGGGCGTACCTCACGGGAAACGTGGCCAAAAGGAGCCATCACGATTACTTGTGGATTAGGGGAAATACCGTCTTCTTCGTTTTGATCTTAGGTTTAACTTTGTCTGCTTTAAAAACCTTGGAATTTTGGACGAGCATTAAATTAGGCACATTTTGATGCATCCTTCCACTTTGGCTTCGGCTTCTTAATTTGGATTGGAACTTTTAACAAAACAACACTCTACTTTTCGCGATCACATAAGCATTTAAGTCTCTGTATTTGACACGGGCGAGCCCCCAAATGTTAGGTTTAGATTAATTTAATGTTTATTATAATGGTTCTCAGAGTAAATATATATGATGCATGTATTAAATTTAAATCGTGTTTTACACAACTTTTGAGACAACTTCGTACTTCGGCTGACGAACAACTAGAGAGACTACCAACTGAGAGCCGATTACCCAACGAACACTTGCTTCCGAGCCAGACTACCAACAAACAGTGTAGAACGGTGTTTGCCAGCTATCTGGGTATCTCTATGTCTTACATAAATGTGTAACTAAGTTGTGCATTCTCTTTCTTTGATCTTCTAGATAGTCCTTTGATTTTGTGGTTCGGTTCTCTGTTCAATTCGCAAAGAAAGTTATATAAATCTGAAGTAAGGTTGACGAGAGTTGAAAATGATTAATTACATTTTCAAATCCGTTTTGATTTGATTTTTCATTCATGCCACTTCTCTTATCCACTTGTTTTTTAAGAATTCTGATTCATTTTCTTTTCTGTGTTTATAGCAAATTTCGTTGAGCAGATATCTCTTGAATGGTTGGAGAATTCGTAAGATATATGTATATATTATTTATTCGATTGTTCCCCAGATGAGACTCTTATGCGCGATTTATCATAATCATTTTGTAACATTTGTTTGATGGCGTCATAGTGGCAAGGAGTAGACACCAAGCAGCAACTTAAGTTCAGTAGCTTTGGGATATATGTGCATACATATATTTTTGATAGGGTTTGACTCCTAAACTGAACCTCAAATTTTGAATTTAAAAGTCTTTACATTTCCCTCTTGATACTCCTCTTTGCTATACTGTGCTATTTTTTCAAATAAACAATAGTACTTAATAATTAAATATCCAATTTTCCCAATGAGGAAAAAAAGATATTTTGTGAGTTAAAAGCAACGTACTTTATTATTTGAAAGAAAACTTAGAACTGATTACAAAAATGTCTTATGGTTATATTTATAGCTAAATTTGGGAGCCCTTTGGTGCGTGGTTGATATTTCGACGATTTGATTGGTCCGATTTTAATTGCTGAGTTAGCGTTCTCACGCCTTTGGTTGTTAGGGGGACAATTATTATTTCAAGTGTTGAATTGTTTATGTTAGTTTTTATGGATTAGCGTTCATACGCTTTGGTTTTGAGGGGGACAATTGTTTATAAAAACGGATGTTTACTTTAACGTTATGAATTTTAGGGGCCGAAATATTTATATGTTATTGGGTATTGGAGTCGGATATATGACTCCCCCATCCTAAAGAAAATAGCCTGTCGTCAGGCGGATACATTGGGATATAGCGAGGGGTTTTTCTCGCTGTAAATATTGGAGTATCAATTTTGTTTATAATTTGGGACTCGATTTTTTCAACAATTTGGGGTTTCGATTATGTCTGTGGGACCACGATTGTTATTTGATCGAAAATGCTTAATTATAATTTTTGTGGCATTGCCTTAAACTTATAGATTAAGTATGTAATCAAACTTATTATAGTAAGTATAAAATGGTTAATGTAATAGTTTGAAATGCAGTATAATATTTCGTATGTTCGTTAATTATCTCTTTTGTTTGGATAAAGGAAATAGGTTCTAGCCTGGTGATATTGTTTGTTACATAAATGCTTTGGCTATAGTCAAACAATGAATTTATTATTGATATTTCGTTTAGTTGTAAGGCACAATCGTAAATTTTTATTATGTTATTGTCTTCTATTATTAATTCGTTGTTTACGCAATTTTGATTAAGTTTAGTTTTTGGTAGATTCCATGTTACAATTATGTTTGGTTCAATGTAATTAGTTTGAAAATTCTTATTTGTCTTAGTGTATTTACAAGTGGTTGGAATTTGTTTTGTGTTTTTATTGAACAAAGTGCTTTTATTAAAATAGTATTTATCGTATGAATTTTCTGTCAAATATTTTTATTCTCGTCTGGATAAGGAAGTATCTCAAAGATAGGGGTTTTTATTATTTCTTGAGGAATGTTTGAAATGATAAATATCTCGTTTGAACTTGGTTTAAGCCAGGTGGAAGTTTTTGTATTCAATAGTAATTAATTAATTGTCGTATTTGCTTTTATTAACTTTCTTTTTCTTCTTGAATTTTGATTTGTAGTGTGTACCTTTTTGTCCTCTATTTCTTTCTTCAAAATGTTTCTCGTCTAACTGATTTATTTCTCCTGTCTTTTTGAATGGGTTTGTCGTTTTTGACTTTACTAATGGTGCTTGTTTAAATCTAGTCGATTTCGAAGTCGTGTCTATCTTCATTTAAATTGTTTATTTGATGTATTTTTTTTGTTTGGGTATTATAGTTGGGGGATCCTGCATAGATAAAAATGTCCGCTGGTGTTCGGTTAGTTGTTTCATGTCTCGTCTTATGGTTGTATACGTAGAGAATTTTTTCAAATTTAAGTAATTTATCTTCGATGTCATTTTCACTATTTTTAGTTCTGAGTTTTTCATTTACTGTTTTATGGAATCTTTCTGCGTCTGAGATGCCGTTTTTACTTGATGTGATTTCTAACTTAACATTTTCTTCTTGTAGCCAATTTTTTAGTGCTATACACAGAAATGCTGAATCTTTGTCTGATCTTATTTCTATTGGTTTGCCCATTTCAGTGAATAATTTCATAATTGCTCTCTTGGCTTCTAACCAATTTCTAGACTTTACTTCTACAAGTGTTGCAAATTTCGAGTAAATGTCAATGCATGAAAGGAATTGTAAATTGTCGATCACGTAAAAGTCCATGACGTATTTTTCTCTGATATCAAAAGTTCTGGTGTTATTTCAAAAGGTAGTTTTGTATTTCTATTTTCTGTCTTTGCGATATTGCATACTGAGCATTCATTAATAATGTTTTGAATTAGGTTTTGAAATCGGGAAAATAATATTTTTCTTTAAACAAATTAATCGTTTTTTCAATTCTTGGATGTAATAATTCTTTATGTTGTTTTAGGATTATTTCTTTAAATTGTGCAAACGTTTGAAGGTCCTCTAACTTAATGCTAGATTTCGAGGTTTTTGTATTTGCGTTTGGTTGTATTATTTCGATAAAAGCTTGTTGGAATATGGGAAAATCTTGTTCATTATGAAAATATAGTACAGTGTTCTTACTGCAAAGATATCTTATGATTATATCCCTTGCGTAAGCATGGTCATTTCTTTGTATGTTATTATACCCTTGCAAAAAGGGTATATTAATTTGGTCAGAAGTGTGCAACGCATAGAAGGAAGCATCTCCGTCCATATAAAGTATATATATTCTTGATCACCATGACGAGACGAGTTCATATAGCAATGTCCGTCCGTCCGTCCGTCCGTCCGTCTGTCCGTCCGTCTGGATCAACGCAAACTCCTCCTAGACCGTTAGAGCCACAGAGTTGAAATTTTGCATGTAGACTTGTATACAATGCAGGGGTTGTATATCTCGGATGCAGCCGGATCGGACCACTATATCATATAGCTCCCATACAAACGGCAAATCACGAACAGGGATTTTCTCAATAACTTCGTTATTTCTGAGCTATTGTCGTGAATTTGATATTGGTGAGTTAATTACACATATAAACGACTATGCCAAATTTGATCAAGATCGGGTGACTATATCATATAGCTCCCATAGGAACGATCTTTCGAAAACAGTGACTATTGTCAATAACTTCGTTATTTTTACGTGATTGCTTTCAAATTAAATATTTGTTAGTTTAATATATCTATTAATGTCCGTGCCGAATTTGATAAAGATTGGGTAACTATATCATATAGCTCCCATAGGAACGATCGGTGGAAAACAGTGACTTTGATCAATATCGTCGTTATTTGCTATGCTAAGATTTTAGGCCGTTCTTTCGGAAACAGCTTTTTTAGATAAACGTTTTTCCACTTTGATGGCTATAGGTAAGGAAAGAGTTACCAAAAAAGTTGCAAGGGTATACAAACTTTGACGCGGTCGAAGTTAGCCCCGGCCCTCTGGTTTTTATGTTTGTTTTGTAAAAGTAAGTTGTTGTTTCTGCTATGTCTTCTGAACCTCTAATGAATTCTATTTGTCTGTTGTAATAATTAATGGGTCTTTCTACTATTGGAATATAGTTTTCATTATCCTCGTGAGCACTATGTATTGTAGCTGCTGTGGTTTCTGTTGATCCTAAAAAGTTTTCATCTATTTTAACTCTGGAAAGGGCATCTGCTACATGATTTTCTTTGCCAGGTAAATATTTAATTTTGTAATCAAACTCATTTAGTCTTACTTTCCATCTTTGACGTTTCATATTTGGTTCTTTTATATTGTTGAGCCATACTAAAGGCTTATGGTCGCTTAGAATCTCGAACTTTCTACCGAAAAGGTATGGCCTAAAATATTTGGTTGCCCATACAATAGATAGTAATTCCTTTTCTATAGCTGAATAATTAAGTTCGTGTTCGTTAAGTGTTCTACTACCATAAGAAATAGGTCTATGGTCCTGTGAGAGGAACGCACCTAAAGCTATGTTGCTAGCATCTGTGGTTAGGAAAAATGGTTTTTTGAAATCGGGATATTCAAGTATAGGATCATTCAAGGAGATATTTTAATTTTTCGAAGGATGAAATATAATTTGGGTCGTTTATATTTATTTTAGCGCCTTTCTTTAATCCTAAAGTTAAAGGTTTTGCAATATGTGCAAAGTTGGGTATAAATTTCCTGAAGAATCCGCATAATCCTAAGAATGATTTAATTTCTTTTGGAGTTTTGGGTATCGGAAATTTTTGAATTGCTTTGACTTTATCTGGGTTAGGTTTTATACCTTCTGTTGTTATTATATGACCAAGGAATGCTGTTTCCTTTTTCATAAATTCGCATTTGTCGAGTTGGAGTTTAAGATTAGCTTCTCTTAGTTTGTTAAATACCTTTCTGAGTGATAGTATGTGTTCCTCCAATGAAGTGGAGTACACAATGATGTCATCCAGATAAACAAGGCAATCCTTATAAATAAGGTCTTCTAAGAGATTATTCATGCATTTTTGGAATGTTGCCGGGGCATTTTTAAGACCAAATGGCATACGTGTGTATTCGTAATGGCCATGTTTAGTTGAGAAAGCTGTTTTTGCAATAGATTCAAGATCCATTTGAATTTGATGAAATCCCTTAGCTAAATCAATGGTGGTAAAGTATTGGCATTTTCCCAGTTTGTCGAGAATTTCGTCCATGACTGGAATTGGAAATTTGTCGTCTATTGTGACTTCATTTAGATTTCGATAGTCAATGACTAATCTGAATTTTTGTTTCTTGGAAGCATCTCCTTTTTTTGGGACGATCCAAATGGGTGAACAGTAGGGGTAATTCGATTTTCAAATGATACCCTGTTCAATCATTTCATTTATTTGTTTGTTGACTTCCATATCAAATGTTTGGGGATATTTGTATGGTCGTTTATAGATTGGGTCCTCATGTTTTGTATGAATAGAGTGCTTTATTGTACTCGTGAAAGTCAAATTTTCACCTTCGCGGTACTGAATGTCACTGAATTCGTACAAGACCTTTTTTAGTTTTTGAGTTTCTTCGTTGTTTAAATGGTCGAGTCTATACTCATTGCTTTCTATTATTTCGTTTTCAATCGCAAAATTTGTTTCCGGGTCCCTTTCTGTGGGTGGGTCCAAAACTTCTATGTTTTGTTCTTCTTCTATTTCTTTAACATCTCTAAAATAAAATGTTTAGTTTCCTAATTTTGCGTATTCTTCTTCATAATTTATTTGTGCTTTGCGGGCTTTTAGGAAAGTTCTGCCTCTGGTTTTGAAATTTAAAAAGTTTTCGGACATTATATTAATTGAAGAGCCTGAGTCGACTACACATCTCAAAGGTTTATTGTTCATCATTATTCTGATGAAGGACTTGTCTCTATCTCTTCTTCCGATTGATCCGAGGCATTCTGATGAAAATTTTCGGATGTGTCCATTTTGCTAATTCCACTATTACTTTCTCTTTGCCTTTTTGTAGGCTGGTTTGCTACATTATTCTTTGAATAGTTGTTTTGCTGTTGACTATTCATTGGATTCTGAGCCCTGTCAATATTTAATTTTGTTGAAATTCTTGGAATAGTTTTTGGTTTTATATTGTATCTGATTGTTTTGTTTGAGACGGAGTTGTACTATTGGGTACAAAAAGTTTTCCACCTTTTTGATTCTGATTTTGGCTTTGATTTGATTTTCTTTTTTCTGTTATACTATTCTCGTATAACCCTTCTCTTTGAGCTACTTGCTTCAATTTGCTGACTGTGGTTATATCGTATCTAGCTAACGTCATAAATAATCTATCGGGTAATTTTTGTTTATTACGTCTTTTATAGTGTTATTTAACGCATTTGTATAAAGCGCGGTGTTATTCGCATCGTTTTCTAGACTTAATTTGTTTGTTATAATGTAGGACTTATCTTCTAATTCGGTTACAAACTTACGAAGATTTCCTGCATAGCTGGTGTTGTAGAGGCGTCGCAGAAGTTCCTCACAGGGGGTCTGCGTTTTTAATTCGTTGATGAGTGTCCTTAGTTCCGGCCAGGTGTTGGCTTGTCCAATTTGTGAGAGTCGTTGTGCTTCTCCAGTGAGCTGCATCTCGATTGCACTGAACAATATGTTATGCTGCCTTATATCATGGGTTGGATATAGGTGCATAATAAAATCTATCCTCCTTATAAACGACGTCAGATTTTCTGGAGCTCCATCGTAATTTGCCACCTGTCTTAACGAAGACAGTGCTTGATTGAGGTGGGCTTCGGTGAGTTCTACAGCCATTTTATTTCTTCTTTTTTTTGTTTTAGTGGTGTTTTATTTTTTTTGATTTTCTGGGTTTTAGTGATGTTTTGTTTTGTTTTTTTTTTTTCTGGGTTTTAGTGATGTGTTGTTTTGTTTTTTTTTTTCTGGGTTTTAGTGATGTGTTGTTTTGTTGATCTTCTGGGTTTTTGTGGTGTTTTGTTTTGTTAATTTTCTGGGTTTTCGTTATGTTTTATTTTGGATTTTGGTTTTTTGTTCGCACACAAGTTGGCGTTTTTGTTCCTCAATTGGATTTAATAGTTGTAACACACAGTTAATATTTTTGCGCACAGTTGGCAGAAAATATTTTTCACTGTTGTAGACTTTTGAGCACTACCCGTAAGTTCTTGATGTCGGATCGGAATTTTTTTATAGTGATTATTCACTAATTCTATATAACGCACGGATAACAATTCTACGCGTCGCACGGATAGAATAACAGTTCACTACAGTGATTATTCACCAATTCTATGTAACACACGGATAACAATTCTATATGTAACACGGATGGAATAACTTTTTTCCAATCCTACCGACTGCGCCAATTAAATATCCAATTTTCCCAATAAGGAAAAAAAAGATATTTTTTGTGAGTTAAAAGCAACGTACTTTATTATTTGAAAGAAAACTTAGAACTGATTACAAAAATGTCTTATGGTTATATTTATAGCTAAATTTGGGAGCCCTTTGGTGGCGTGGTTGATATTTCGACGATTTGATTGGTCCGATTTTAATTGCTGAGTTAGCGTTCTCACGCCTTTGGTTGTTAGGGGGACAATTATTATTTCAAGTGTTCAATTGTTTATGTTAGTTTTTATAGATTAGCGTTCATACGCTTTGGTTTTGAGGGGGACAATTATTACTTCAAGTGTTCAATTGTTTATGTTAATTTTTATGGATTAGCGTTCATACGCTTTGGTTTTGAGGGGGAAAATTGTTTATAAAAACGGATGTTTACTTTAACGTTATGAATTTTAGGGGCCGAAATATTTATATGTTATTGGGTATTGGAGTCGGATATATGACTATATTAATTTTGGTCAAAAGTGTGCAACGCATAGAAGGAAGCATTTCCGACCATATAAAGAATATATATTCTTGATCAGCATGACGAGACGAGTTCAAATAGCCATGTCCGTCCGTCCATCCGTCTGTCCGTCCGTTCGTCCGTTCGTGGTTAACCAATAGAAATAAAATCAGACAAAGATTCAGCATTGCTGTGTAGAAGAAGAATATGTAAAGTTAGAAATTACAACAAGTAAAAACGGTATTTCAGACGTAAAAAGATTCCATAAAACAGTAAATGAAAAACTCAGAATTATAAATAGTGAAAATGACATTGAAGATAAATTAATTAAATTTGAAAAAATTCTCTACATATACGAGACATAAAACAACTAACCGAACACCAGCATACATTTTATCTATGCAGGATCACGCGACTATAATACCCAAACGAATAAAAGATACTAGATTTAAACAAGCAAAATTAGTAAAGTCACAAACAACAAATCCATTCAAAAAGACAGGAGAAATAAATCAAAAAAAAAGAAAGCTAAGAAAAGCAAATACGACAATTGATTAATGTCTTTGAGATACTTATCCAGATGAGAATAAAAATATTTTGACAGAAAATTCATACGATTGTAAACATTAGGAATATTTTAAATAAGCACGCTCCTCGTCTCACTGTATTTCCCGATAACCGAATGTGGTCACACTAAAAGGGTAGAATACACTAAGGCGGGGTACGGGCACACTCTCTCAAAATATAGTGAATAAGAACACATGTGCAGATTTTTTGAAAGGAAATAAAAATCCGAAAATATAAAGACAATCCCAAGGGATTAATAACTGAAAAATAGAGAGTTTACAAATCAGGTGTGGGGTTTGCCCTAAAGAAAGTAGAAATACACCGAGATCTTTAAATTAAACAAAACCGCATTGTTTGAGTTGCTAGCGGCCAAGGAAGTACCTTGCTATAGAGAAGCGTCAATTTACCAATTGCGAGCATTGGTAAAAGCAGTCATGGCACAGAATCAGTCTGGAGAGAGCAGGCAGTCAGCCCAGCAGTGTCTGCAAATGTGCTCGCCGGACAACTTGTGGATGTTGGTCCGGAGCCTCTTATTCAGTAGCGGGGCTTGGGAAACATTGAGCAGCCAATTACACCGGATCAAGTGGGTGCTAACCAGTTGCCGACGATGTCTCGTGAGACCTCTGTAGGGCCAGACGCGAACGTGCATGTTCGTAAAAGCGCACAAGCGAGCGAAACCGACGAATTGGCTTCGATTCTTAGTAGCATCGAATTGTGTACAGCACGTAAAAACCTAATGGAGCTAAAAACACGTGTTATGGAGCTGGAGGAGAACTTAAGCAGACCGGAATATAATTGCCCCATGAACTTGAAGGATGTCGAAACTTCCGTCCAAAAACTACGTTCCTTATGCTCGTCAGACTTCAGACCGTGCGCAGGCCATTACGCCTGCTGAAAAGGAGAAGAGATGTTTCAATTGCCGCCAGATTGGTCACTTAATGTTTGACTGTCCACGCCCGGAGAGGCCAAAAGGATGTTGCTATCGGGCCATCAGTACCGGAATTGATAATAAGTCATTTATTCAATTAGTAAGTTTAAGAATATCTTGTAAAGGGGGATGCACTGATGTTAATAATATTTTTGCCCTATTAGATTCCGGAAGCCCAGTAAGTTTTGCCAGTAGAGCGTTGATGCCGCATTTGCATTGCCAAAAATTAGTTAAAAGTTCTTTTCATGGGCTGAACGGTAGCTCTATTCTGACTTTTGGAACAGTCAAATCCTTCTGTGCATCCCTGTTTACTAAATATCCTAAGCATAATACCATTAGTAATAACACCACTGATCTAGATAATAATTGAAATAACCCTAATGTAAACACGAATGCATCCCCGTTTCGAGTTGCAAACCGTTTGTGCAACGCTGTCAGATACCGGGAATACTACTGTTGGCAGTGAATTTGATTTAGGCGCGATGCGTGAGTGCCGAGACATTGTGCATGAGCATTACATTGACCGGTTTTCAATTAAGTACTTCTTGCCTAAATATATGATGAGAATATGTCTGACAGATACAACACCATTTCATAGTAGTCCTAGAAGGTTATCATATTATGAAAGAGGAATCGTTTCTAAAACAGTTAGTGAGTTGTTAGCCAATATCCATCGTCCTAGTGCGAAATAAGTCTAATTGTAAGTATTACAAAAAGTATAAAGTCAGGGTCTATCATCGGATCTTTCTCGTTACTTGGTTGCTAAATCGAAATTTATTGTTTTTAATTCTAAATGCTATAATAATTACTTACAACGTTGCAAGTTGCAATTCTCCGAAAATCCTAAAGAGTTCTATAGTTTCGTTAACTCAAAGCGAATTCTTTGTAGTTTTTAATAATGTTTCGGCCTCTTCTGATCAATCTATTTCTAATTTATTAGCTAACTTCTTCTAGACTACGTACATATCTACTAAGTACAACTCTAGTCAGATAGATCCATATCCTATAACGAAATCCAACTGCATTCTTAATTCTACTATAACGAAAAGTTTGGTAGCTAAGAAACTAATGGCGATTAAGCCGGTTATACTCAACGAGCCCAGACGGTATTCCCGCTTGTATCCTGAGTCCGTTACACTGTCCGAGCTTCCAACTGTATGAAAGGATTCGTTTAATTTACCTCTTTACAAATATGGCAATAAATCCGATGTCACTAATTACAGAGAAATTTCTAAATTGTCAGCGATACCTAAACTGTTTGAGAAAATTATGACATCTCAAATACAGCATTTATGTATTTACATAGAATAGATTTCTATTTTTTCACCATACCAGCATGGGTTTGTCAAGAATAGGTCTACTACAACGAACCTTTTACAGTTTACATACTTTGTAATCCAAGGTTTTAAGAAACAAAAGCAAACTGATGTTATATACACTGATTTCAGTAGGGCTTTCGATTCGGTAATCTATGCCATAAGCTGAATTTAGTTGGCATTCCGGATGCTCTATATAGTTGCTTGCTTGGATTTCACAATATCTAAGCAATAGGTTTCAGAGGGTTCTTTTTAGGTCCTCTCTTTCTAAGATCATTTGTTGAATCGAGAGTCCCACAGGGCAGTCATTTGGCCCATTACTATTCACCATTTTTTTTAATGATCTCCCCACCGTTCTTTTATATTCCAGAGTTTTTATATACATATGCCCATGATGTAAAAATTGCTAATCGCATGCCATACTCTCTTTCATGCCATACCCTGCAGTCTGACCTGAATGCTTTTCAAAGGTGGTGTTGGGCTAACTTGTAGCTAACTTGTGGAGTATGGATCTTGTGTTTGGTCTACTCAATATGAGTTTTATTAAACTAAATTAGAAACTATACAAAAACATTTTTTTTTTTGTGCCGATCGTGATTTGCGCTGGGATCCAACTGTACAACTTCCATCTTCTTCTAGTCGACTTCAGTTAATTAACCTTCCTTCTTTAACTAATCGTATTATTATGCTTAGTGTAACTTTTCGTTACAAACTTTCGAATGGTGAGATTGACTCTTCCGAGCTGTTGAGCCAAATTAACATTTCAGTTCTATACTATGTAGTGACTACAACAGACTTTAGCACGTTATCGTTTCCGAAACATCGCTTTCGGGTATAAAAACTGCGGTCTTCTCCTTCCTGGCTCGTAACTAATCACCTTTGTTGTAACCTATACTGTTGTAAACATACAGAATATTTTAAATAAGCCCGCTCCTCGCCTCAGTGAACTTCCCCGATAACCGAAGTTGGTCACACTAAAAGGGTATAATACACTAGGCGGGCTACGGGCACACTCTCTTGAAATATAGTCATTAAGACCGCATGTGCAATTAATTTGAAAATAAATAAAATCCGGAAATATATAGACAATCCCAAGGGATTTAAGTACTTTAAAAAGTAGAGAGTTTACAAATCAGGTGTGGAGTTTGCCCTAAAGAAAGTATTTTCATGAAATACACCGAAATTATTACATAAAATAAAACCGCATTGGTTGAGTTGGTAAAGGAGAGTTAGCCAATATCCATCGTCCTAGTGCGAAATAAGTCTAATTGTAAGTATTACAAAAAGTATAAAGTCAGGGTCTATCATCGGATCTTTCTCGTTACTTGGTTGCTAAATCGAAATTTATTGTTTTTAATTCTAAATGATATAATAATTACTTACAACGTTGCAAGTTGCAATTCTCCGAAAATCCTAAAGAGTTCTATAGTTTCGTTAACTCAAAGCGAATTCTTTGTAGTTTTTAATAATGTTTCGGCCTCTTCTGATCAATCTATTTCTAATTTATTAGCTAACTTCTTCTAGACTACGTACATATCTACTAAGTACAACTCTAGTCAGATAGATCCATATCCTATAACGAAATCCAACTGCATTCTTAATTCTACTATAACGAAAAGTTTGGTAGCTAAGAAACTAATGGCGATTAAGCCGGTTATACTCAACGAGCCCAGACGGTATTCCCGCTTGTATCCTGAGTCCGTTACACTGTCCGAGCTTCCAACTGTATGAAAGGATTCGTTTAATTTACCTCTTTACAAATATGGCAATAAATCCGATGTCACTAATTACAGAGAAATTTCTAAATTGTCAGCGATACCTAAACTGTTTGAGAAAATTATGACATCTCAAATACAGCATTTATGTATTTACATAGAATAGATTTCTATTTTTTCACCATACCAGCATGGGTTTGTCAAGAATAGGTCTACTACAACGAACCTTTTACAGTTTACATACTTTGTAATCCAAGGTTTTAAGAAACAAAAGCAAACTGATGTTATATACACTGATTTCAGTAGGGCTTTCGATTCGGTAATCTATGCCATAAGCTGAATTTAGTTGGCATTCCGGATGCTCTATATAGTTGCTTGCTTGGATTTCACAATATCTAAGCAATAGGTTTCAGAGGGTTCTTTTTAGGTCCTCTCTTTCTAAGATCATTTGTTGAATCGAGAGTCCCACAGGGCAGTCATTTGGCCCATTACTATTCACCATTTTTTTAATGATCTCCCCACCGTTCTTTTATATTCCAGAGTTTTTATATACATATGCCCATGATGTAAAAATTGCTAATCGCATGCCATACTCTCTTTCATGCCATACCCTGCAGTCTGACCTGAATGCTTTTCAAAGGTGGTGTTGGGCTAACTTGTAGCTAACTTGTGGAGTATGGATCTTGTGTTTGGTCTACTCAATATGAGTTTTATTAAACTAAATTAGAAACTATACAAAAACATTTTTTTTTTTGTGCCGATCGTGATTTGCGCTGGGATCCAACTGTACAACTTCCATCTTCTTCTAGTCGACTTCAGTTAATTAACCTTCCTTCTTTAACTAATCGTATTATTATGCTTAGTGTAACTTTTCGTTACAAACTTTCGAATGGTGAGATTGACTCTTCCGAGCTGTTGAGCCAAATTAACATTTCAGTTCTATACTATGTAGTGACTACAACAGACTTTAGCACGTTATCGTTTCCGAAACATCGCTTTCGGGTATAAAAACTGCGCTCTTGTCCTTCCTGGCTCGTAACTAATCACCTTTGTTGTAACCTATACTGTTGTAAACATACAGAATATTTTAAATAAGCCCGCTCCTCGCCTCAGTGAACTTCCCCGATAACCGAAGTTGGTCACACTAAAAGGGTATAATACACTAGGCGGGCTACGGGCACACTCTCTTGAAATATAGTCATTAAGACCGCATGTGCAATTAATTTGAAAATAAATAAAATCCGGAAATATATAGACAATCCCAAGGGATTTAAGTACTTTAAAAAGTAGAGAGTTTACAAATCAGGTGTGGAGTTTGCCCTAAAGAAAGTATTTTCATGAAATACACCGAAATTATTACATAAAATAAAACCGCATTGGTTGAGTTGGCAAAGGAGAGTTACTCTTGCAGTATTTCATCATTATGCGAAATATTCCTCAGCAGGGCAATTTTGAAGACACCGATGTGGTCAAATACATTGTTGACGGACTGAAAGATCGAACCGGATTGTCCGCACCGTTGTACTGTTGTACTTCTCTGAACGAATCGCGCGAGAAGATATTGCGTTTTCAGACAGTTCAGCAACCAGCCAAAAAGTACGTTCCTCAGGCTCGTCAGACTTCAGACCGTACGCCTGCTGCAAAGGAGAAGAGATGTTTCAATTGCCGCCAGATTGGTCACTTAATGTTTGACTGTCCACGCCCGGAGAGCCCAAATGGAAGTTGCTATCGGTGCTTCAAAGTGGTATCACTACCGGAATTGTCCAATGCGAACCCAGATCGCCGCCATGAGCTCTAGTGAAGACCCGGACACCATTGATAATAAGTCATTTATTCAATTAGTAAGTTTAAGAATATCTTGTAAAGGGGGATGCACTGATGTTAATAATATTTTTGCCCTATTAGATTCCGGAAGCCCAGTAAGTTTTGCCAGTAGAGCGTTGATGCCGCATTTGCATTGCGATAAATTAGTTAAAAGTTCTTTTCATGGGCTGAACGGTGGCCGTATTCTGACTTTTGGAACAGTCAAATGTTTAGTTCTGTTTTGCAAAAAATATGAAATGCAATTTTTAATTTTTCAATTGTTAGTTATTCTCGATAAAATTCAAATACCTGGAATACTACTGTTGGCAGTGAATTTTGATTAGGCGCGATGCGTGAGTGCTGAGACATTGTGCATGAACATTACATTGACCGATTTTCAATTAATTACGGGTTGCCCAAATACATGATGAGTATATGTCTGAAAGATACAACACCATTTCATAGTAGTCCTAGAAGGTTATCATATTATGAAAGAGGAATCGTTTCTAAAACAGTTACCGACCAAGCAATTCCCCCTATGCGTCCGCCATCTTCGTAGAGCGGAAAAAGAATGGCAATATACGAATGTGCGTTGATTATCGAGGTTTAAATAAGAAGACTGAGGGATAATTTTCCATTGCCTTTGATAGAAGATTGCCTAGAAAACCTGGAGAGCAAGACCGTTTTCTCCGTCATAGATTTGAAAAGTGGTTTTTACCATGTAGGTATGGAAGAGGATTCAATTAAATACACCGCATTCGTTACACCCGATGGGCAGTTCGAATATCTGAGAATGCCTTTTGGTTTAAAGAACGGACCAGCTGTATTTCAGAGATTTATATCGAACATACTTAGTGATATGATTAGAGATCGAGAACTTGTAGTATATATGGACAATATTATTCTTGCCACCCGCACCGTAGATCAGCATCTTAAGTTGTTAGCAAAACTGTTAGATCGTCTTATTCAGTACAATTTAGAGCTCAATTTGAAAAAACACATTTTTCTACAGAAGAGCATAGATTATTTAGGATATGAACTCAGTGATAAGGGAATTTTACCAAATAATACACATTTAAAAGCTATTCAAGAATACCCAGAACCATTTAACAGCAAATCATTGCTTAGGCTTATTCTCTTATTTTCGCAAATTTGTGCCGAATTTCTCCCGCATAGCCAAACCGTTAACTGAGTTGCTTAAACAAGGTGGTCCATTCCCGATGAACAAAAATGCTAAAAAGGTATTTCTTACGTTAAGATCCGCATTATCCAGTCCGCCCGTATTAGCTATCTTTAACCCTAACTACGAAACTGAGTTGCATACTGACGCCAGATCAAATGGCTTTGGTGCCTCATTGATGCAAAGACAGACTGATGGCAAAATGCATGCAGTCTCTTATTACTCCCGAAAGGCGACAGCCGCCGAGTCCCATTATCACAGTTTTGAACTTGACACTTTGGCCACAATATATATTATATATTATATATTACTTTTGAAGAAAGTTGCGTTAAACCATCTGAGTTCGTTTAACAGCCTAAGTTTGAAAGCGATTTGATACAACCATGTGTCCCCTCAGAGAAAAATGAGTGTATAAGAGATTCGGTTGGACCGTGTGCCACTCTCGAACAGAGTTGTTCCGTGTGCTCCTTTAGGGAAGAATTATTTAAAGCCCTTTGGGATAAAACCGTGTGTTCCTTTATGGAAGATTTGTTCAAAACCTTTTGAGACAAAACCGTGTGAGATAGACCCATTTGAGATAAAACCGTGTGAGATAAACCCGTGTGAGATAGACCCGTTTGAGAAAAAATCATGTGAGATAGACCCGTGTGAGATAAAACCGTGTGAAATAAAACCGTGTGAGAAAAACCCGTGTAAGATAGACCCGTATGAGATAAACCCGAGTAAAATAAAACCATGTGCTCCATTAGGGAAGAATTATTTAGGACCGTTTGAGACAAACCCGTGTGTTCATTTAGCGAAGAGTTGTTTCAGGCCGTGTGAACTATGTTTAGAAAGAAGTCGGTTAAGGCTGGTTAAGAATAAACCTTGCGTCTCTTTAGATGAAAGTTCTGTTGATCCCAGATTGAGTAGAATACAAGAGAGAAAAGAATCGTTATTATGAAACCAAAGCGAAAGAAGTGACCAGCTCGATCGAAATGAGTCGGCAAACCTGGTTTGTGTAGTGGGTGCGTCTCCGCAAGATGTTGATTTATTATTGCAGTCAGAACAAATAAGAGATCCGGATATCCGTAAAATAAGAGAAAATTTAGAAAAATGCAATGATGTTGTATTTGAATTAATTGATGGTATAGTGTACAAAAGAAATGCTAAGGAAAGACTGTGTTTGTATGCACCGGCTCGCATGCAAGGGGAATTAATAAGGTGTCACGAGAAACTAGGTCACTTAGGCGTTGAGAAATGTGTAAACAATCTGAAAGAAAAGTGCTGGTTCCCGTTAATGAATCCAAAGGTTGAGGCGTTTATAAAAGTTTGTCTGCCGTGTATTCTACATAGTGTTCCAAGAACGAGACATAACAGAACCTTGCATGTTATTCCGAAGAGTCCGATTCCATTTGATACTATTCATGTTGACCACTTAGGTCCCTTACCGACTGTTACATCAAAAAGAAAGCACCTTTTGGTAGTGATTGACGCATTTACAAAGTTTGTCAAATTGTATCCCGTAAATTCCACTAGTACCAAAGAATACTAGTATAATTATAGCCGACCAAGAGGAGTTATATCTGACAGAGGTTTTACGTCGTTTGAGTTTGCTGAATTTGTAGAAAACCAAAATATTGACCACATTAAAGTAGCGACTGCTGCCCCTCAAGCCAATGGGCAGGCGAAACGTGTGAACCTTGTGTTGACCCCAATTTGGGAAAGCTGTCAGAACCTTTAGCCCAAGCCGATTGGTATAAATTAGTTAATCGTGTGGAGTTCGCTATTAATAACTCAGTGCAGTGTAGTACAGGTAAAACTCCGTCAATGTTGTTGTTTGGTTGCGATCAGCGAGGCCCCTTAGTAGACGAATTAACCTAGTATCTTGACGAGAAATTAAGTTAAGAAAACCCCTGTAAGTGCGAAAATTCAATTATCGCGAAGCGCAATGAAAAGCGGTACGCCTTAAGGCAAAAGGCACCTTTATCCTATAGAGTCAATGATTTTGTTGCCATTTGCAATGTTGATGTCACCCCCGGGTCGTGCAATAAATCCGCTCCTATGTACCGTAGTCCTTATAATCTTATATATCGAGTTCTTCCAAAAGACGGTTACGAAGTCACTGATATTGACGATTGTCAACTTACTCAATTGCTCTACAAAGGTATCTTAGAATCAGCCCGACTCAAGCCGTGGATTTCTATTTGTTATATGTATTTGATAAGCAGTATTTGTATATGTATATTGTATGTGTCTGTTAAATTTTGTGATCGACCATTAAGAATATTTCAAATAAGCCCTGTCTGTCCGTCTGTCCGTCCGTCTGTGCGTATGCGTTTTACTCAGCCGTCTTAAGAGCTATCGGGCTGAAATTTTTTTTCGGGTTTTTTATTACCCAGGAAAAATAAAGTATGAAAACCATCAGGATCGGACCACTATATCATATAGCTCTAGAAGAACTAGAAGAAACATTTTCATAAAAATTGGATATTGCTATGAAATTTACATATGTGATAATATTGGATATAAAACCCCAGATCTCAAAATTTGAATGTGATCGGATAAATATAACACAAGTTACAGTCAATATAATAATCGGCTCTGCTCCCAGCTCTGCCGGCAGCGCTGCTTGCTGTCTACTCCGTCTTTCGTCATCAACAGAGTACATGCATACACACACAGACGCAACGCTACATAAACTGTATGTGTATGCGTGCGTTGCTTGGCTTTTGGAATGAGGAAAGAACAAGAACAAATTGTAAAATAGAGAGTAAAATTGTTTTGTTTGTATATTGATGAAATGAGTTGCAGAAAACAAACGTAAAATAATTATTACCGAGGACTGCAAGGGTATATAAACTTCGGCATTGCCGATGTTATTTTCTTTGAGAAAGCGGGTTCGCTTTTACTCTTTTACAGAAAATCAGGGATTCCTGAATCGTTGTTTTCATTATCGGCTTCCATTTTTTTTATCACTAAAATTGTGCAGCTGATCTCGACCTGCGTTCAGGTTGAATTTCAATAGAAAAAGAGACAGAACTCTTTCAACCACACACTGAGCTACACTTGACGACAGCATATACTGTCATCGCACACGTGATCCTGCGTCACCATTCGAACTCTTGGCGCATTGAGTAGAGATGTGTCCTGGCTCGTGACATCGGTAGCATGTTACAACCGTAACATGCCCATGATGCACCCACGGTCGTCGCTCGATGATCTACTTCAGATGTAGAAGGTTTCTTCACTCTGCATTTCGACTTATTGTGCCCAAGCTTCCCACACAAAGAAAATTAGATTGGCAATGTTTTGTGTATGCAAGTCGTTGCAATCTGCGGTCATAGTTTACTAAATGACCAAGAACAACCGATGCGAAAATTTCCTCGTGGGTATGCCAGGCCATTTTGTAAGAAGTGACGTCATCAGCCGACTCGCACACACGGCAAGAATTTGGGTGCCTGTTCAACAAATTCAAAATATTTGTGGCAGGTGTCTCCGCTGGAAAAGCTTTCCAAATTGATCCCATGTGATGCCTGGGTAGCAAATCTGCGACGAGCTTCCTTCCAATGACTTTGTCAAGCCCAAAATTAACGCACTACCTTGCAATGGTTTTTCATTCAGGACGATGTCTACCATAGCACACCATTACGTGGCGTTGGCGCCAACAGCGTCAGAGTTAAATTTCGGTAGAAGAATTTTAACATCTTGTCAAGACTCACTAGACGATGCATCAAAAATTTTTGCTACCTCCCAGAAGTTTCAATTTTGTTCTAATAAAATGCGAAGCTGCTTCTCATTTATTGTTGGTCTTGAGTTAGATCCCACTTCTGATATCGTGGAGTTGGGGGATTCAGGGATTTCTGAATCGTTGCTTCCATTATTGGCTTCCGACATATGAGTGGTAATTGTTAGACCCTTTATACTGTTAAATCGTATAGATATTGTGATTTCCCTTATTATTTGTGTAGCGTTGATTTAATGATGGTTGTGTTTTTTTTGCGCTCTCGCTTAAGGGGTTTCGCCACCCCTGAAAAAAAAGAAACGATTTTTTTTTGCTTTAAAAATCCTTTATAGTTTTAAGAATCTTTTACGAGTTTTTTTTTTGGATTTTTCGGGTGATGTCTAGCCGAGAAATTTGACACCCCACCTGCAAGGATTTAGAAATTATGGTGGCACTTGACGGCCCATATCTACGCCATTTTGAATTAAAAAAAATTTTTTTTTTAAAAAAATATTCTGTAAAGTACCCTCAATCTGTGTAGATTGGTTATCCCTGAAGACAACTTTCGTCCAACTCTGGATGTAACCATTGACCTTTTGTGGTTTATATCGATATAATAACTCGATGGCTCAAACTTAAAAAACATTTGTTAACTAACAATTGGTCATATCTGTAAACCGGCACGGATATGGACTTTGCCATTTGTCAATGTTAAACGTAAGACATCAGTGCACCCGTCTTACTTGTCTTTCGAAAACAATAAAGCTGACACTGATCAGGCAATTGCCAATATGTTTCTTGATTTTTTCAAAGCAACTTATTCCTCTTCGATTTATCAAGCAAATCCTCCTTATCCTCATCACTCGCAATTGTCTAATTGCATTTTAGACCCTGTGTTTGATAAAAGTTCGGTTCTTAGCGTGCACAGTTCCATCAAACCAATATATGCACCTGGCCCTGGCGAAATACCAGGCTACGTATTAAGGTTTTGCGCAGAGGCCCTATGTAAGCCAATACTTAAGTTGTTTACACTGTCCGTCACATCTTCTGCCTTCCCGCCTATCTGGAAGGAATCATATAGTATTTCCTCTTCATAAAAAGGGGAAGAAGTCCGAAGCCTTCAATTATAGGGGTATTTCTAAATTGTCTGCCATACCCAAAGCATTTGAGAAAATAATAACATCTCAATTGCAGCATTATTGTAGCTCAATCATTTCGTCATCCCAACATGGGTTTAAAAAACGTAGATCGACAACTACTAACCTATTAGAATTTACATCTCACTCAATCAAGGGGTTCAAGACTATGACTACTGACTTCAGCAAGGTCTTTGAGTCTGTTAGTCATACTCTGCTTTTATATAAGTTAAACGCACTTGGCATCCCCAGCCTTTTGCTAGATTGGATTCTTCAATATCTTTCTAAGCGTACACAAAAGGTCCTCTTTAACTCTTAATTTTCTAAGACCATCCAAGTGACCTCTGGAGTACCGCAGGGTAGTCATTTGGGTCCATTGCTATTCACTCTTTTTATAAATGATCTTCCATTGGTAGTGTCACATTCTCAGGTGCTTATGTACGTGGATGATGTCAAGCTTTACCTCAGTTTTAAAGACAGATCTCAATGAAGATCTTTATGATCTTCAGAGTTTGTGTGTAACCAACTTATTAAACCTTAACGGCTCTAAATGTAAAGTTATGTCTTTATAGATGCACTCCATACTTAGCAACTTATTATCTTAACGACACTGCCTTAGAGCGGTTAGATATTATCAATGACTTAGGTGTTCTTATGGACCATAAATTAACTTTTAATCATCATATTTCTGCTACAGTTAGTAAAGCTATGAATGTTCTTGGGTTTGTGAAACGATGGTCAAAAGAGTTTGACGATCCGTACACAACCAAAATTCTGTATACTTCATTAATCCGTCCTAGCTTAGAGTACGGATCTTGCATATGGTCACCTCAATATGAGACGCAACAAAGTAAAATTGAATCTGTTCAACAGCAATTTCTGCTTTTTGCTCTTCGCGATATAAATTGAAATCGCAATGTCACTTTGCCATCATACTCCAGTAGTCTTCTTTTAATCAATCTTCCTTCTTTAATTAATCGTAGAGTAATGCTTGGTGTGCTATCTTTATTCATAAACTTTTAATAGGTGAAATAGACTATCCTGAGCTATTGAACTAGTTAAACCTATATGTACCCCGTAGACCTACTAGAAATTTTATTCCTCTATACATACTTAAAACACTGTAGTTCTAACTATTCTTTGCATGAACGTTTTCGAGTCCTATGTTCCGATTACAATCTTCTGTATCCCGTAATCAGATCAGAAGCCTCTCTTTCTCTTGTGAAAACCTCTATTTTAGCACATTTAGCTCGTAATTAGCTGTAGTTTGTCCGTTTTATTTATATTTGTCCACGCGATCGTGCCGTCCGATATGCGGCTGCGCCCCACAGTCGGTCGGGCGGGAGGTGGACAAGCTAAGTCCTGGTGTCGTATGGGCCACTTGAACGTACTTCGCATCGTACGCGTCAACGTCCAGACAATATCACTTTGGATTGCTCTCTCTCTCAATGTCATTTCCCACATTTATTTCGATATTTTTTAAGAATGTGATCCCTTTTTTATTAACAATGTTTCTTTGTGTTTAGAATACATATATTTATTATTATTATTATAATGGCCTTAGTGATAAATTTGGGTGCGTGATGTGATCGAGGCGTGAGCACGGCTGCTTAACGGTTTTCTTTATTTGCCAATAGATGGTCGACGAGATAGGTACGGCCGCTGCATGTCTTTCTGTCTCGCTCAATAGCTACTACACGATTGTCCTGACATATCATTCGACCCGAATGATCGTCGTATCGACCGTGCCTATTCACCTTTGTGACTTTATATGGTCCTAAGTATTTACCTCCCAACTTTAGTCCTCTCCCATACTGCGGAGGTTTAAATTATATTTTCTTTCCCATTTCCTGTTTTTTTACGAACGTTTTTGTATTAATATGAATTCTTTACGGTGTTCGTAAGTGTTTTCTGCAAGTCATTCGATTTTCATTTGAAGTTAGTTTCAGTAGAGATCCTAATAAAATTAAATTTTATAATTAAAGGTAGAGATTCAGCAACACATTTCTCATAAATCCTGTTTGGAAGCTCAACTAGGAAAGGAAAAGTATTGCCCAATTTGTGAGAGTGACATAAATGTGTCTAGTATAAAGCTCATAGTAGGCAACTGTTCACCAAAAGCGAAGGACAAACATTTGTCATTGGCACCCAGCACTTCTCGAGCATGGACTCGTAATTTTACAAAACAGGTCATACAAAATATGATAGAACAAACAGTTTCTCGTGTAGTATCGTCGTTACCTAAGAATTTAGGCCAGCGAGAAGTCCCATTAGACACGGTCCAAACCCGATCTCTGGTCAGTTCGCCCTGCCCTACAACTGTTCAAAATGCAAAAATTGCAAATGTAATGCAGAAATGGAAAATACGTTTTGATTTGTAGAGATGCAAGAAAATCTAACACAAGAGCTCAGCCCTCAAGCAAAAGTAATTTCTAACGCCAAAACGAATGGTTTTTAGAAACGATCGTTAGTGATTCTTTTCTTACTGAACTAGGCATAAAACATCAGTATACCGCTTTATATTCTCAGCAAAGCAACGCAGCTGAGCGTGTTAATCGTTCTCTGTTAGCTGCGATCCGTTCGTATTTAAAAAATAAGGATCAAACGCTTTGGGATCAACATTTAACGAGTATATCTTGCACATTGCGCTCATAGTTGCATCAATCTTTAGGTTGCTCACCCTTTAAAGCTTTGTTCGGACTGGACATGGTTATTCTTGGTGCAGATTATAAACTTTTAAAGGAATTAAAATTGTTACAAGAGCCCATAACACCGCTCAATCAGACTGACCTTTTGCGACAGGATATAAGAGAAAACATTAAGAAAGCATATGATCGAAATGTAGCACAGTATAATCTTCGCAGTAAGTCTGTCTCTTTTAACGAAGGCCAAGAAGTTTTTCGCAGAAACTTCGCGTTAAGCAAATTCACTCAAAATTTTAATGCTAAATTAGCCCCTAAGTTCATAAAATGTCGAATCAAAAATAAGCTCGGAAACTGCTTTTATTTGTTAGAAAATATGCAAGGTAGAGAAGTAGGAACATTTCACGCCAAGGATATACGAAACTAATTCCCACTAATATGCTGCCTAACGTTGCATATTATCGAGTGGTGTAGCGTGCGCTTGCTTAAACTTTCAAATTTTTAAACTTAACGACTTTACGCGCCACTTTGCCAATAGCGATCAAATTAATCAAAATATTGATATCGATCAAACGATAAACGCATAATATGGGGATAGCGATAAATGATCTATCGTTTTTCTTGATGTGGCAACGCGTTTCATTTTTTTTGCTAGGTTTCATTTCATTTTTAATTCTGAGGAGAAAAGTTGTGGAAAAAAAGCTCTATCCCAAATCTTTGGTTATAAATTATAGCAGGTATGTAGGTTAATTAGAATTTTTACCCCGCCGCCATCTGCATCTTACTCTATATCCTAGGTTGGAAAACTTATATTTTCTGGCCAACATTGCTGAAAGCTTTTGTTGCTAGGATTATTTTCTGGAAAACAGGCGAGTTTTCAAATACCCACTTCTGGTGCCGGAGCACGTGCATCCGAATTTCTGGTTGTCGTTGCCTTTTGGAATTGCCATTCGGACATTCAAAAGACACCGCCAACTAACCACCGGCAGTGCCACACGTTTCCAAGTGAAGGCTTACGGTGCGGCCAAAGTGTAACATTTCCAGAAAGGTGTCCTAACCTTCGGTGACCCGGATTTTTTATACGGCAAGGTTTTAAAGGCAGTGGCCTACCTAGCCTTCTGCCGCTACTGACCCAGACAAAGCTTGTCTTTTAGCCAAATTCTGGATACTGCTTGCTGTCGCCCGATTTAACGCATTCCATGTGACCACCTCGAAAGCTCCTACAATTTTTTTTTAAATTAACATAGTTTTGAACGAAATCTTTAAGTGCAGATATTTTTTCTTTCTGATCTTATTTTAAATTTCAAGTCCTAATCAAGTTAAACGAAAAAAAAGAGAGAATGTGAATAAGTCAAATAATTGAATCAATTAATCAGCGAATAAACTATGGGGTAAGTGCCTAGTGTATTAAGAGGTATCAATTCGGCGACTTGCAACCAAGTTTTGGCGAACTATGGGGGTAGTCAATTGATACTCTGATTTGTTGATGTAATTTTTGTTTCAGCGTTTTGTGAGCAACCAAATAATAAAATTAAAAAAAAAATATCAAAGAAGCTAACTTCGGCTATGCCGAAGTTTATATACCCTTGCAGTATACTTGGCAATAATATTTTTCCTTTTTGAAATTTCTTTCCCTGCAACTCAATTCATCAATACACAAACAAAATATTATTTCTCTTTTTACCACAAGTTTTTCTTCTTCCATCATTTTCTAAGCAAAGCACGGCACGCATACACATACAGTTCATGTAGCGTTGCGTCTGTGTGTGTATGCGTGTGCTCTGTTGATTTGATGATGGCAGTAGTAGGCAGCAAGCAGCGCTGCCGCCAGCGTTTGAACCGATTTATATTGACTGTAACTTGTGTTCTATTTATCGGATCAGATTCAAATTTTGGGATCTGAGATTTTATATCTATTACTATCATATTGGTAAATTTCATGGGGATACTCCAATTTTTGCAAAAATGTTTCTTCTAGAGCTATGATATAGTGGTCCGATCCCAAAGATTTTCATACTTTATCTCACCCGGGTAAAAAAAAGCTCCCAAAAAAAATTTCATCCCGATAGCTCTTAAGATGGCTGAGTAAAACGCGTACGCACCGACGGACAGACGGACAGACGGACAGACGGTCAGACGGACAGACGGACATGGCTATATCGACTTAGCTTCTCATGCTGATCAAGAATATATATACTTTATGGGGTCGGAAACGTCTCCTTCTGTGCGTTACAAACATGTGACCAATTTTATAATACCCTCTGCAAGGGTATAAAAAAAGATTTCCTTACATAATGTTTGATTTGAAGAGAAATTAAAAGCAATGAGTGAATTTGTGCGACTTGAAAATTTAAAATAACTAACGAATTTAAAAAAAAAACAAATATCAAAGAAGCTAACATCGGCTATGCCGAAGTTTATATACCCTTGCAGTCCTTGGTAATAATAATTTTACATGTTCAAAATTTGTTTTCTGCAACTCAATTCATCAATATACAAACAAAACAATTTTACTCTCTATTTTACAATTTGTTCTTCTTCTTCCCTTATTCCCAAAGCAAAGCAACGCACGCATACACATACAGTTCATGTAGCGATGCGTCTGTGTGTGTTATATTTATCCGATCATATTCATAATTTGGGATCTGGGGTTTTATAACCAATATTATCACATATGTAAATTTCATAGCATACTCCGATTTTTATGAAAATGTTTCTTCTAGTTCTTCTAGAGCTATATGATGTAGTGGTCCGATCCTTATGGTTTTCATACTTTATTTTTCCCGGGTAATAAAAAACCCTGAAAAAAAATTTCAGCCCGATAGCTCTTAAGACGGCTGAGTAAAACGCATACGCACAGACGGACGGACGGACGGACAGACGGACATGGCTATATCGACTCAGCTTCTCATGCTGATCAAGAATATATATACTTTTTGGGTTCGGAAACGTCTTCTTCTGTGCGTTACAAACATCTGACCAATTTTATAATACCCTCTGCAAGGGTATAAAAACAAAAAAAAAAGAAAGAACTTGAAATAAGATGAATAATTGCAAAAAAAAAATACATGATGTCGGAGCGTAGCCTGTTTTATTTAAATCACTCATTGTCTTTTACTGTATTTTTGTACTTTGCACTACTTTCACTTTTCTTTACTTGTATTCTGAACTGTACGGCTAGTTCCCGGGGAGGTTGTACACACACTGAGCTCTCTAGCCCGAGGCTCCCCTTTATATAGGACCTGACCTGAAGACAGCTCTCAACATTAGTTGCTAAGGTTGCTTAGATGCTCAACCAGGGTTACAACTGACACACTTGTCAATTAATTGAAACTAACTAGTAGGCTTTGACTTAACCAACACTATCCGACACGGCCATCCTGACCTTTACACGTCCTCGTGTAACCTAGACCGCCAATAAACTTAACGAAGTGTTACCTCAATCTTCAATCTTTAACATCAATTCATTCTTAATTTACACAATATTTAAATCGTTATGAATCAACCCTTTCCAAACTTAGTACTACTTCTGTACTAATAATAGTCATAATCGTACTAATAATAATTCATTTACATTATTTATCGAATAATATTATCAGTTTTTACATCTTCAATTTTTACATCACCAATGATCAATTTTTACATCAATCGCAACAACAACTTCTCTTGGACCACACAGCGATTGATAACCTTATATCTCAATACACAATTCATTCATACTGTCTATTTCAACAGTTTCCATACCGTCTCTTTCAACGGTTTCTTTAGACAGACTCTCATCGATCCATATATAACATAACAAATACCATACTCTTATGCATCACACGCCATGATCAAAACATTTGTTTTGCACTTGTGTTTGCATTATGACACGGTCAGTCTGACAAACTACACGTCCTCGGTAGGAAAAGATATTGCCACCATATTAATCATCTTACAGGTCTTAACTTTATTATCTAAATCAAGTACATTTCGTCTCTCATTGACGCATAACCATCGTCTCTCACAGACGGATAACCATCGTCTCTCAAAGACGGATAACCATCGTATCTCCTAGACGGATAACCAACCATCGTCTTTCCTAGACGGATAACCATCGTCTCTCCTAGACGGATAACCAACCATCGTCTTTCCTAGACGGATAATCAAACATCGTCTCTCCTAGACGGATAACCATCGTCTCTCCTAGACCGATAACCATCGTCTCTCCTAGACGGATAACCATCGTCTCTCCTAGACGGATAACCAACCATCGTCTCTCCTAGACCGATAACCATCGTCTCTCCTAGACGGATAACCATCGTCTCTCCTAGACGGATAACCATCGTCTCTCCTAGTCGGATAATCAAACATCGTCTCTCGTAGACGGATAACCATTATGACATTCACTTGTTCTCGTGTAATTAACATTTGATAAAATATTCAGCTCAACATTTCTTTATACAAACTTTTAAAACATTTGAAAACATATTGCTTTCAATTCAATTCAATAACTTCACCTATGCAGGTTACAAAAATAAAATTCCAAATTTAATTCAAAAAGAAACAATCATCGTCTCACTTGGACGGATAACCTTCGTCTCACTTGGACGGCTCACCAGTGGCAGAATACAGAATATAGATCTGGCTATTACTCTATGCACCCGGCGTTCAGTGATCTCCAACTAGTTTTTGACTTTATCGTGAAGTATCACCTATCACCTCACCTCTCCATACGGATACTGAACAAGAAAACACACTAACTCGTGCTCTTACCAGCACCCGCAGAGTAGTGCTTCAGGTAACCTTCAGGAATGGAGTCTGACATTCTGCATTGAAAACCATCAATGCCTTTCACCACATTGGAGTCCACCAATACGACGTCTTCTTGACGTCTCTTCCAGGGATTGAAAATGCTATGCTACGTCGGAGTTTTTTTTTTGCTCCCGCTACTGCTCTGATTTCGAAGGGCTACGTAGCATAGCAGAGAGCACAAACGGAAAACGATTGCTCTTCTGCTCTGCTCCGTAGTATACATCGTCGGAGCACAGAGCAATAGCAAGAGCAAAAAATTTTCGATACGCTATTCGTAGTTGTAGCAATAGCACAAGCATTAAAAGCGAGATGAGAGCGGAGCAAACAAAATAAATTTTTGTGCTACTGCTACGGAGCATTTCCTTTTCTGTTGCTCTCGTAGCAATTTCGTAGTCGCTCTCGTAGCAACTTCGTAGTCGCTCTCATAGTAGATCTGTACTAGAGGTGGGCATGGGCCGAAATGTTACATCCAACCCAACTCAGCCCATGGGCTTAAAATTTCACCCGCACCCGAAAGCTAAAAAAAATTTGGACATTCAGAGGAAACTGTAATTCCACAAACTAGGAGCACAACAGGGATAAATCCAACATGCAAGTTAACATGGACAAGAGGGTATAGCGGATGCATCTGCAATATTAGCAGTGGCCACGATCGCTGGGTAACATGAGTCAGCCAATGCTTATGGTTCTTGGATTTGGCGCTTACATTCACAGTTGCTTGGCGTCTCTTTCAACGCCGTTTTACTTGACTTTATTAGAATCCACTAATACATCACTATCAACACACATGTCCAACGCCGTGGGAATCCCTTCCGCCGGCATACCTCTCAACGATTCGTGCGAATATTTATAAGTTCGCTTATTAGCCATGGTGAGTAATGCAATTAAAACGCGCGAGAACTTCGTTTAAGATTAATTCTGGTTTATTTTATGTTACATGTTAGATGTCCCGACACACACGAGAATGTTTCGGGTTGAAAAAAGGTATATTATCGAAAGCAATGAAAGAACGGGTGTTCGGGTTAGATGCTCGTACTGGATTGAATATGGCGACTTACAGGAGAACCCTTCGTCACCCTCCTCAGTATGACCGAATTCGGTTTTGGAAAAAACCCTACCCCTCACTCTCTGCTGTTCACCCGGTGGCGTGAACATACCGCCCCCCTTGCAACAAGTTGCAATTGCCTCGCTGGACATGTCTAAGGATGGGGGATGGCAGCGTTCTGGATCGCCAAGACACGGGTGGAGATGGAGGGGGAACTTTGGATGCAGATGGAGTAGGCGGCACGATGGCTGATGACTTCTGGATAGAAGTCCGAATGAAAGGCGGGTGCCTTTCGGGTCTTTGCTCTTTGGGTTGGATGTAGGCGACTGAGCTGTCGATGTGCAAGAGCGTGTGGTGTTGCTTGCCACATCGATGGCATCCTGCTGTGCTCCTGCAGGAACCATTGGAATGCTCATGAGCCAAACAGTTCGGTCAGTATCCGTTGCTCAAGACTACCCGTAGCCTGTCGTCAGCTCGTAGTCCTCGAAACTGTCGGCACTGACGGAGCGCGTGTGCCCCTTGACAAACGCGGCACCTGAAGCAATTGGAACTGCGTTCTAAATCGGATGGTGCTGCTGTCCTTAGAGACATCTTCGGACTGCTGGAGGAGGTGGACCGAGACCTTCTGGATTTTCCAGTAACGGATCCACAGAGAACCCATCCGAACATCGTCTCGATCCCCACGAAGGAATCACCAACATTCTTGATGATTCGTTCCCCAAGGATAGTGGGAAGGAGCTCGGCTCCAAGCACCAAATCCACATGAGCTCTTTGGTGAAATTGCGGATCAGCGAGCGGAAGGTCAAGCGAATCCTGCTTCACCTTATTCGGGACGGCGCGGGACGGAAGTGCTTCAGCTACACTAGGCAGCACCACGGCGACTGCTTGGAACCGTCGCAGCGGTTCGTCAGGAGGAGAAATCTGTAAGCGGCACACTTTGTCGCCGCTACCAGCATCGCATTGCCCAATGCCGCGAATGCTAGTTGATACTTTGCAGCTTGGAGGATAAATCAATTCAAACATTCTTTGGGAAATAAAGGACGCTTCGGATCCCATATCAATCAAAGCGCGGATTTGAAACCGCTGGCCACGATGATGAATAGTTACCCTCGCAGTACCCAGGAGGCCAGTGTTGCGAGTGGAGGCGAAGTAACTTCCCACGTTTACATGAGGGCTGCTGGAAGAATCGGAGGACGCAGGATTCGAAATTATACAAGCATCCGGTGCTGAGCTCTCTTGCACTTGAGCGGAAAAGGCCTGAGCTCGTGCCGTAGGTTTTCGGCTTACGGATGGAAAGGTCTGACCGCTAGAGCTTGGTTGAAGGACATCTGTGGCCTCTAGTACACGGTGGGGTTCAGTTAGGAATCGATTAAGGTCGTCCCAGGATGAGACGGCGGTCTTATTTGGAACGGACTGTAGAAGCTGCTTGGCTTGGCTCATAATCAATAATCGATTATTTTCGTATCGCGCAGTAAGGTTATCCCACGCGGATAACTGCTCGATTCGCTCTCCAAACAAAGTCCCGCCTCGCACATATACCATATAACAATAATCATGTTTAGCTTTAATTGTAGCTATGTGCTTCGGACTATCGTCGTTCTTTTGAGCCGTCAAGGCTTTATAGCATCGTGAAAACTCTGCCTCGACTTTTGCCCAAAGTGACTTAAGCTGGTCTAAGTTTATTTTAATAGAGACGAGTGGCACATCGTCAGCTAAAGCCTGGGCCTCGCGAGCCTCGAACGCCGTTAATGCCTCGCACACGGCAACAAAGTCGGAAAGAGACATCGTAGAGTGTCTTCTGAGCTATTACGAATCGAATGGCAACAAATGCGCAAAGATCGCATAAATGAAATTAGAAGGATTTATAATTTTCCTCACAGTTGTGGGAATAATAATAAGGATATATAATCACTTGGATATTAAAATTTATACAATGTGGAAAAATGTTAAAATTTATAAGAGTATTTAAAAATATGGAAAAATTGAGATCAGTAGGATTGGGAGTGCCGATAACTTTTCAACGAAGGAAAAAAAAAAAAAAACTTGGAATTAATTCATTAAACGGACAAGATCAATTTCATGGATCTGTTAGGAAAAGATCAAAATGCACCAAGACAAGCCAAAATATTAATTCCATATAAATAAAAGGTTTTTATTTTTCTTTAGAAAATATTTTGCGAATTAAATTTAATCAGTCGATTGAAATATTTTTGCACAATACGAAAATCACGAAGGAAAATATGGATGTCGTGACCGAGTCACGGCTTGGCTCAAGTGTCAGCACTGATGAGACTTGAGTGTCAGCACTGATCGGGAGTCAGCTGTTCTGCCGTGTTTTATGTTTTGTGAATTTAATTAATTGTAAATTGTTTAACGAAAATCACGATTTCCTGCTTTAATTATGTAGGTTTCGAATTATTAAATTGCGGAAAGCCAATCGGAGTTGGCTGCAATTAATTTTGTGTGGGTGAATTCAATATGTATGTATGTACGTATGAGTGTAATTACCGCGGCAAAAATTATTACATTTGTATGTATGTACATATGTATGTATGGATGTAAAAATTATTTGACATGAATAATTTGTGCCGATGGACTAATGATCAGCCCGTGAAGTGTACTTTACACTTTAAGTAAAGGTAAGTGGTACTTTATAAATTCATTCTCGATTATTAAACACCTTTACTTGCAGGTTAGAAAACAGCTGTTTTTACATGTATGATGCAAGCTGGAATAGCGGAAGGATATCCGGCTCGAAGGACCAATGTTCGTGGAGGGGCGGAGGGATCCAAATAAGACGCAAATGGTTGGCGGGTGCCAATTTCTGCAGGGGTCTGGTGAGTGAGTAATGCAATTAAAACGCGCGAGAACTTCGTTTAAGATTAATTCTGGTTTATTTCTATTTATGTTACATGTTAGATGTCCCGACACACACGAGAATGTTTGGGGTTGAAAAAAGGTATATTATCGAAAGCAATGAAAGAACGGGTGTTCGGGTTAGATGCTCGTACTGGATTGAATATGGCGACTTAGAGGAGAACCCTTCGTCACCCTCCTCAGTATGACCGAATTCGGTTTTGGAAAAAACCCTACCCCTCACTCTCTGCTGTTCACCCGGTGGCGTGAACACATAAAAATGAAGTAAATAAGTCGTCTCGCCGTCTTAGGTATACCATATACCAGGTGAAACAAATATTTAAAATTTCGAAAACCAAATGTATGTCTATTAAATTGTTTTAACATGCGTCATACCATATGCTATCTTGCTCACTATTCAAACACACGAGCACTCTAGCGCCGCCACTAGCCAACGGCCAATTCTGCCCTTATCGATCGCGTAGCAAAATACGTTCATACGTATATTTTGTATGTTTCTAGTCCGATTTCAATCAAGGTAGTTTGATAGAAATATATAAGATTTATTAGTCCGCCAAATTTGATCGCGATGGTCAAAAAATTGCAAGAGCCAATCGGTTTTTTCTAAATTATGGAAGCGGAAGTGGGCGTGGCAACATATTAAAATATATGTATTCTGCGCGCATACTAAGCCAATACACATACCAAATTTAATGTCGGTAGCTTACATAGTTTTTAAAAAAATCTGTTTTTTGTAAATTCCGGGGGCGGAAGGGGTGTGGCAAAAATTGGAAACAAACTCGATAAGTGTACATACTATACGAGACTGCATACTAAATTTGGTGGCTCTAGCTCTTATAGTCTCCGAGATCCAGGTGTTCATACGGACGGACGGACGGACAGACATGGCTAGATGGACTCGGTTGTTGATCCTGATCAAGAATGTATATACTTTGTGGTCTGGTATGACTCAACATTTTGAGATTCAGAACTTTCAGACTTGCAAAACAATAGAAGTCAAAGTAAATTAAACTATTGAATAAGAGGGACTAAAACTAGTAGTACAAAAGAGAGCTTAATGTGTAAATAGTATTAATATCTCTTCAAAACAACAATATTATGTAAGGAAATCTTTTTTTTTTTTTTTAATTTAATAATTTGGTTGCTCACAAAACGCTGAACCAGAAATTACATCAACAAATCAGAGTATCAATTGACTACCATCCCCCATAGTTCGCAAAAACTTGGTGGCAAGTTACCCCATAGTTTGTTCGCTGAAAGGCCTTCCATCGATGCATTGTGGGAGGGTGTTTTATATAATGATTTCTCCTTCGCGTTTTATGACCACCATTAAACTCCGTTTCACTCACTATGCTTTTACATTTACTCTATTTAAATCGGGCGACAGCAAGCAGTATCCAGAATTTGGCTAAAAGACAAGCATTGTCTGGGTCAGCAGCGGCAGAAGGCTAGGTGGGCCACAGCCGCAGAAGACGCCGAAAAGGGCGCGAAACACAGTGGCTGTGGCGCCAATATCAGCAGACAAAGCATCATCAGTGCCGCCAAAAATCCGGCATCAGAAGCCGAAAGAGGAAAGAGGGAGACAGACAGAAACAGCGACCGAAACAGCGCTTGACCTAATAAACAAAATTGAAACAGTGGAAACGGAACAAGCGATGGCTAACGCCGTGGAAATGCAAAGTCAATTGCAACAGATGATGCAATTGCTGACGCTTAAAATACAAGTCGATGAACAGCGAGAAAGCCAAGTCCATATGCCATCGAATTGCCTTGAAAACATTGTTGGAGAATTTAATGGAACTGGCCCAAGGAAATGGTTTGAAGTTTTTGAGTACAATGCAGATGCATTTGAGCTTAACGAAAAGCAAATGTAAGCACAAGCGAGAGGCAAGATGAAAGGTGCTGCCAAACTGTTCAGTAGGTGTTAACAATTATGCCAATTTGAAAAGTTGTCTAATCGAAGAATTTGAGTGTGAATTAAATAGCGCTGAAGTCCACCAACTGTTGAGAGATCGGAAAAAGCATAAACAGGAATCGATTCAGGAATATATTCTCACTTTGAGAAAGATCGCCTCTGATGGGGATGTAGAAGAGTCAGCTGTTTTGCGATACATCGTAGACAATCTGTTTCTTAAGAACGAATTCTAAGTAGGTCTATATGCATGTAAAACCTTTAAGGAGCTAAAGGAAGCCTATGAAATCGTGGATAAACTGGCCAGGAACGATCCAAGGAGTGTTTTCAAAACCACAACGGATGCTTCCCAAAAGGCAGTTTTGTTTTAAATGCGGATCAGCTGAAAAGATTGCTTGGACGAAACAAAATGTTTTAAGTGCAATGACAACGGACATTTTGCTAGGAGTGGCCCCCTTTTAATGGTGGAAACGATAAAAAGGATGCTCGTGGAGATTTCAAAGTCCGCAATATAGTTAATCGTCGACGAGTTAAAAATATGTCCGTAAATGGTGTTTTGCTTGGCTTGCTTGTAGACACAGGATCGGATGTGTCAATCTTCTCGGAAAGGACTGCGAAACAGTTGTCAAACATCGAAGTCCATAGGAACGAATCTACGTTGACTGGTCTGGGCAGAAAAGAAACAAAACCGACAGGCGCCTTTGTTGCCGATGTTGTTGTTGACGATCTGCATACAGCTCAGAAATTTATCATTGTGCCTGATGAGGCAGTTGAGTGCAATGCCTTAATTGGATTCGACTTCGTTGAAAAGTTCATCGTCACATACGCCGAGGGGGAATACACGTTTTCGGAGGGTGATGCCGTTGGAGACTCAAATAAGGAGCGCATCGCAGGTTCATACAAGGTCTTTGAGGTCGCCAGTGTATATGAAGCACCAACAATCTATCAAAAAGCAGTTCGCGAATTAATAGAAAGCATAGATGAGCAGCCGAAACAAACCCAGGTGGAATGCCCAGTCAAACTTCAAATTATTCCGGATGCTACAACAATGAAGTCATTTCACCAGTCGCCATCAAGATTGTCTGCCTGCGAGGCAGAAGCAGTCAAAAATCAAGTAGATCAAGGGATAGTGCGAAAATCAACATCGAGTGTGGCTAGTCGGGTGGTTGTTGTTCAAAAGAAAGATGGTACACCAAGGATTTGCATTGATTATCGAAAACTCAACAGTATGACCTTGTCTGACCGCTTTCCGGTCCCATTGATAGTAGAAATTCTAGAAAAGCTTCAAGCACCCACATTCTTTTCAGTTCTGGATTTGGAAAATGGTTTTTTCCACGTGCCGGTGGAGGAGTCCAGTGCAGCTGAACTACAATCTTTGCAGAGGTTAAAGGAGTTGCTAACGAGCAAACCACTGTTGCATCTGTACTCGAGAGATGCTCCCACCGAGTTGCACACAGACGCATCAAAGCATGGTTTTGGAGCGATGCTACTCCGAAGTTTTAACGATAAACTCTACCCGGTGTATTTTTGGAGTAAAAAAACGACCGAATCCGAAGCTCAACGTCACAGCTACATATTAGAAGCCAAAGCTATGTACCTGGCTCTACGAAAGTTCCGGCACTACCTGATTGGGATTCACTTTAAATTAGTGACGGACTGTTCAGCGTTCAAGCAGACGGCAAAGAAGGAAGTCGTACCAAGAGAGGTGACATCGTATGTGCTATATTTGCAAGACTTCACCTGCGATATTATTCACAAACCAGGGAAAAGTATGCAGCACGTGGATCATCTGAGCCGCTATCCACAATCATATTATAAATTGATTGTGGATAGCGGAGTCGTACCAACGGAGTCGTACGAGAATTACAAGATCAAAGGCGGAGTACTGTACAAAGCAATAGATGGAATTGATTTAATCGTGGTGCCAAAACAGATGGAGAATGAAATAATTCGAGAAGCGCACGAAATTGGCCATTTTGCTACACGCAAGACAATGCATGCGATTTGTCAGCAGTATTGGATCCCTCATTTAGAGCGTAAGGTGTCTAATTTTATTGATAATTGTATCCGTTGTATAATTCACAGCAAAAAAACTTGGCAAGCAAGAAGTTCAGATGCATTTGATTGACAAAGGTGACACCCCGTTGCATACTCTGCATATCGACCATTTGGGGCCGATGGATGCCACGTCTAAGTCGTACAAATATATCCTTGCCATGGTAGACGGATTTGCAAAATTTGTGTGGCTCTTTACCACGAAGTCAACAGGCCACGATGAAGTCATAAAAAAGCTGACAGATTGCTCTCACATATTTGGTTTCCCAAAACGTATTATAAGTGACCGAGGTTCTGCCTTTACATCCTTACATCCACAGGAGTTGCTCAAGGCAACGGGCAAATAGAACGCATGAATCGATCCATACGGGCCGTCATATCGAAGCTGTCTGCAGAAGAATCAAGCAAATGGTACAAATATGTCCCACAGGTTCAAAAGGCTCTTAACTCACAGGTCCACGCATCTACAAAATTTTCGCCATTCGAGCTGATGTTTGGAACGAAAATGTGTGCACAAGCAGGAGATCGAGTATTATGTCTAATCAACGAAGAATTCATCAATAACTTTAATGCTGAGCGAGAGTTTGCGTGACGAAGCCAAGAAGAATATCCTAGAAGCACAGATGACTTACAAACGCAACTTTGACAAAGGACGCAAGCAGGATCATGGGTACTTGATGGGTGATCTCGTAGCAATCAAGCGAACCCAATTTGTCGCAGGCCGGAAGTTGGCCAGTTGTTTTCTTGGCCCCTATGAGGTAACTAAGATAAAGAGGAACGGCCGCTATGATGTACGCAAAGCAGCCCAAGTGGAAGGACCAAATCAGACCAGCACAAGCTCCGACAATATGAAGCTGTGGAGGTATGTTGTTGACAATGACGATCCGGAATCATCTGGGACAGATGATGATGATCAGGAGGGCCGAATGTGAAGAGGTGTTGTCCGCATCAGAATGGTTATGTCCGTCCCTGGTAATTGGGAGAGCGTCTACAAGAGCATTGAGAGAGCGAATTGGAGTGTGTGACTTCATTCGTCAGTCGGGAGTTGCAGTTGAGAGTTGAAAGTTGTCAGTCGAAAGTCGTCGCGAAGCCCAATCAAAGTTGTTGTCAGTTGTCTTTTATATAACCTAACCACCCAGA
Source organism: Drosophila willistoni (assembly GCF_018902025.1). Taxonomy (NCBI): domain Eukaryota; kingdom Metazoa; phylum Arthropoda; class Insecta; order Diptera; family Drosophilidae; genus Drosophila; species Drosophila willistoni. The sequence goes on along the minus strand of NW_025814504.1, from coordinate 13,163 downwards.
ATGTCTATAATACTTTAATTAATAAACATAATCAATATAATAAACTTTACATGTATACAAATATATGTAAGGTACGATGGAGAGTTACAGAGGCTTAACAGCAGCAAGCGGACAGATGATCTTTAACAGAGAGTTTAGCAGGAGAGCAACAGAGAGTACAGCAGACAGCAGAAGAGAAGAACACGAGAGAGATACAGTTGAAGTTGCAGGGTACAGCAGACAGCAGTGAGAGAAAAAAGCAAGCGAACCGAAGCAGCCGATTAAGACTTAAATATTTGTAACTTTTCAAAACTACATTAAATTAAATTTATAAATAAACTTAGTTGAGTAAGCCCACTCAACTCACATTTGGGGGCTCGTCCTAATTTGGAAAGTGCAATTTATTTGGAGTTGTCCGGAGGTGTCTCAAATTTGGCCAGAGGAGTCTCAAAAATTTTGCTGCGAATTTGCTGAGTGACGCTGCTAAGAGGGACGGCACTACAAACACAGCGCTCTGGAGAGAGGGGGACAACAGAACTACCAATAAAGTTTTGTCGCGAATTTGCTGAGTGACGCTGATGAGAGGGACGGAAGTTCAAACAAAGCGTTCTAGAATACCAATAGTGACAGTGAGGCAACCATACTAAACCAGATCGAAAGCAAAGGAGGCAGTTCAGAGAATGGCAGACGAAGCTGGTGGCGTGTTGAAGCTGGATGAAGTTGCATCTGGAGGCCAAGTTAGTGCTACTGGAATTCAGGCCATGGCTGATAACACCAAAATTCTGCAGGAACTGGTGCAGTTGCTCGCTTTGAAAGTGGGAGCAGACGAGCAGAATAGAAACAGTGGTACAATCGCAGCGGAAAGCTTTGAAAAAATCATCCCTGATATTGATGGCGAAACGATTCCGGTAAAACATTGGTTTCGGAATTTCGAATTAAATGCTGAGGCATATGGCCTAAATATAAAGCAGATGTATGTACAAGCACGTGCTAAAATGACCAAAACGGCAAAGCTGTTTTTGGAGGCCATACAGGTGTGCCAATATTCGGAGCTACGGATGACGCTGGAGAATGAATTTGGTCAACGAAGCAAATGCAGCGCCGAGATTCACGCAGAGCTACGGGATCGGAAAAAGCACAATCAGGAGTCATTTCACGAGTATCTTCTTCAGATGAGAAAGCTGACAGCGGTTGGTGACGTTGATGTGCAGTCCGTAATCCGCTACATTGTCGACGGCTTGCAGTTGAAAAGCGACTTTAGATATACTCTCTATGGTTGCAAATCCTTTCAAGAGCTTCAGGAGCAGTATGCTGTGTATGAGCGCGTTGCCGAAAGATCGGCGAGACCTTTTTTGGCCAACGAGACGAATCAGAAGAGATCGCCTCATGTCCCAAATAAGCAGAAGCACTGCTTTAATTGTGGATCCGTTGAGCATTTTCGTAAAGATTGCGATGCTGCAACGAAATGCTTTCGGTGCAATAAAGAGGGACATATGGCGAAAAATCGTCCTGGTTCAGCTGCAGACATTAACGTTGTTCGTGATGCTACACGTGTGAAGAGGATAGCTGTCAATGGAGTCGATGTGGAATGCTTGGTGGATACGGGAGCCGATGTATACCTGGTGACCAAGTCGGTATTCAACAATATTCCAGGCGTCATGATGAAGAAATGGACTTCGAGGCTGCGAGGTCTGGGAAACAATATGACACGCCCAGTTGGATGCTTTGAAGCAGAGGTTATCGTTGATCAAAAGACGACTTCGCACAAATTTGTTGTTATTGCGGATAGAGACATTCAATACGACGCGCTGCTCGGATTTGATTTTATATCTAAATTCGATCTTTCATCATCGGCAGGGGGATACAAGTTTTCTTTCCCGCAGGGGGAGAAAACTTGTGAGGAGATAAACCAGATAAGTATTTTTAACATTAGTAATGCAAATGATGAAATCGATGTTCCTCCACAGTATGCAAAAGATGTTAAACGGCTGATTCAGAACTACAAGTTGGCAGAAGCTGTAGCAGAAGTACCTGTCAAGCTAAGAATAGTTCCCAATGGAGAAATAACTCCTTTTCGTCAGTCTCCAAGCCGATTGGCAATTGCTGAAGAAATCGATGTAGAGAAGCAGATCGATGAATGGTTAGCAGCCGGAATCATACGTCCGTCTTCATCGAACTACGCTAGTCGCCTGGTACTAGTAAACAAGAAGGATGGTACGCGGCGTATCTGCGTTGATTTTCGTAAGCTGAACCTAATGGTCTTAAAGGACTGTTTTCCTGTTCCGGTGATAGATGATGTGCTGGATAAATTGCAGAACGCCAAGTTGTTTACGGTGATGGATTTGGAGAACGGCTTCTTCCATGTCCCCATTGAAGAGGAGAGTAAAAAATACACTGCTTTTATCACGAAAACGGCTCTGTACGAATTCAACAGAGCCCCGTTCGGATTCCGCAATTCGCCAGCCGTTTTTATTCGCTATGTAAATCATATATTTCAAGAGTTGGTAAACAATGATGTTCTCGATTTATATATGGACGACATAATTATTCACGCTGAGACTCCAAAAGAATGCTTTGACAAAATGTCACGCGTTTTGGAGAAGGCTGGATCATTCGGATTGAAGATTAAATGGCGGAAATGTCACTTTATGCAGACTAAGATATACTTCTTGGGTCACAACATAGAAAATGGAATTGTGTGGCCTGGACAAGGCGGCCGTCAGCAGGTTTTCGATGCCAAAAAACGTCAGGGCAGTGCAAGGATTTTTGGGATTAACTGGATTTTTCAGGAAATTTATCTTAAATTATTCCCAAATCGCACGCCCATTAACCGACCTTTTGCGGAAGAATGTTAGCTTCAAAATGGGCGATTCTCAGATGAAAGCATTTCAATTACTCAAGAATGCATTGACTACAGAGCCTGTGCTGAAGCTATACGTCAGAGGAGCTAAGACTGAGTTACATACGGATGCATCAAAGGATGGATACGGAGCGGCACTCTTGCAATGGTCAGAAGACAAACTGCATCCAGTTAACTTCTGGAGCCAAAAATCGTCTGAATCAGAGTCACGGCAACAGTTATATTCTTGAAGCGAAGGCCGTATATTTAGCAGTAAAGAAATTCAGGCACTACCTTCTGGGCTTCCCATTTAAGTTGGTAACGGATTGCTCTGCATTCAAACAAACGCTAAAGAAGGTGGATGTACCGAGATCAGTAACACAGTGGATAATATATCTTCAAGACTTTGACTACGAAGTAGAACATCGACCAGGGGAAAGGCTAAAGCATGTTGACTGCCTAAGTCGCAATCCATGTATAATGGTGGCTTCTCTGGAGATTACAGCACGTATAAAAGCAGCACAAGCTAAAGATAATACTATTAAAGCCATTGTGGAGATTTTAGGCAGCCGTCCATTTGAGGGATACAAGATGAAAGGTAGACTTCTTTACAGGGAAGAAAACGGTAACGATCTCCTTGTTGTTCCGAAGCAGATGGAAAAGGAGGTGGTTATGGACGCTCATAATGTTGGTCACTTCGCCGTGCAAAAAACCCTTCATGCTGTGTATCAATCCTATTGGATTCCCCATCTCGAACAAAAGGTTCAGCAGATTGTAAATAACTGTGTGAAATGTATAATTTTTAACAAAAAACTGGGCAAGAAAGAGGGTTTCCTAAATTATGTTGATAAAGGAGACCAACCACTTCGTACGTTGCATATTGACCACTTAGGCCCCATGGACGCCACTACGAAGCAGTATAAATACATCTTGGCGATGGTTGATGCTTTTACAAAGTTTATTTGGCTATTTCCGACCAAAACTATACTATAAAAATAGATAAATGGTCACAAATCTTCGGAAATCCTGTGCGTTTAGTTTCCGACAGAGGCTCAGCATTTACGGCCAACTTGTTTGCGGAGCATATGAAACGAATGGCATAGAGCATGTATGGACCACAACGGGAGTTCCTCGTGGAAATGGACAGGTGGAGAGAGTAAATGGAACAATTTTATCGGTTATTGCAAAGATTTCCGAAAGCGATCCAACCAAGTGGTTTAAGGCAGTTCCAGAAGTACAGAGAGCGGTAAATTCTCAGACGCATACAACGACAAAAAAATCGCCGTTCGAGCTCATGTTTGGTGTGAAGATGAACAACAAACCAACGCTTTGATGAAGAACCCCAACTAATGAGGCAGAACGCGAAAGCTGAAATTATACAAGCGCAGAAGTCTTATAAGAAGCACTTTGACAGTAAAGAAAGCCAGAGGCCGGATATCAGGTTGGAGACTTAGTCGCCATACGCAGGACGCAGTTTGTCGCAGGAAAAAAACTGTCCAGCGAATATTTAGGTCCTTATGAGGTGACGCAGGTAAAGAGGAATGGTAGATACGACGTAAGGAAAGCAGCGGATGTGACAAATACTTCTACCAGTTGCGACTATATGAAAATGTGGCGCTATATTAAGGACAACGAAGACGATTTATCATCTGGGACAGATGAATGATCAGGAATGGCCGAATGTAAGGTACGATGGAGAGTTACAGAGGCTTAACAGCAGCAAGCGGACAGATGATCTTTAACAGCAGAGTTAAGCAGGAGAGCAACAGAGAGTACAGCAGACAGCAGAAGAGAAGAACACGAGAGAGATACAGTTGAAGTTGCAGGGTACAGCAGACAGCAGTGAGAGAAAAAAGCAAGCGAACCGAAGCAGCCGATTAAGACTTAAATATTTGTAACTTTTCAAAACTACATTAAATTAAATTAATAAATAAACTTAAAAGCCCACTCAACTCACATATATTGTAGCAATTAGTTACAAAATTTATGTGCGCAACATTCTAGTGCATTTGCCTCTTAAGCAACATGACCATGAGTGCATTGTGCTGGACAATTGCTGTGTCGGCAAATATAACACGCGCGGCCACTCTGGCCCAATATGCAATATACATCCTCACTCTCCCGCTGCGGCGACATATATAAATTAAACACTTCCTTCACTCACGGGTTAAAAAAATGAATTTTTATTTATAAAGTCACTTTTATTACAATACAGTATGTTAATATTATAACTGAAAGATGCTGACTTTGGTGAGCGAATTCGGCGGAGTTTAAGCGAAGTTACCGGTTGGTTTGTACTTAGGCTCAAGACTGATTTGCTATGGTTCAATTATGTTGGATGAAGGCTTGGGTAATCGACGTCGTCGCAGGCGGCGGCGTTGGCTGAGTCCAATAGTCCACTTTAAGTGCGTGGGACCATTCTTTGTTTACACAAGTGTTCAGGACCATTCTTTGTTTATTGCCGAAATTTGTGGCGTGATTCTGCGTATGCACCGAACCCGACACCATTCTTCTAGGGCCTGGGAAAATGGGGTGCAGGCTTATTGTTTATCCTAGCGATCGGACTGTTACTTGAGATTGGCGATCATGCGACAAATGGGCATGTGACGATTGAGTGGGGTTGACCAATGGGTATTGCATGTGATGATGAAATAGGGTCGGCCAATGGGCATGCGGTTAATGGGCATGTGTTGACGGACTTGGGTTTATGGCTTCTATGTTATGGTATGAGTTGTGATAGAAGTGCTTAACTCCTCCCCCTTTAAGTGCGGACGTCCTCGGTCGCAACAACATATTGGACAGGCCCGATGAGACTTCCATTGGTGGACCATGGTTGCCTGTTCCGTGGCTGCAGTATTTTTTAATGATGCAATATGTTATCATCGCAGCTGCTAGAAGAGTTAGAATAATCCAGTTTGACGAAGACATAATCAAGTTGTTTCTTTGGATACGCTCCAGATTATTAGTATTATTGATGTGTAACTCCTTGATCATTTCCAGCGATAGCTTTTCACCTCTCTGCTGCTTATTTGATAGTAACTGTAACAGCGGTGGTTGAACCTCGGCTTCAAAGCGTGTCTTCACAATATACCAGGAGTCTTCTATAATGACTGTCGCGTTTTCCGCTTGGATTATGAAGGTGCCTTCTAGGGTGATGTTTTCTCCATTGATGCTGATGTCTCCTTGGAATTGGTTCAGCAGCAAGGTACCGGGCATTATTTCCGAATGAGATTTTACGTGCTGATTGTTGATGACCTTACATTGGGGATTCCTTCTTTGCAAGTAGGCTCCTATACATTTACTGTTTTCTAAATTAGTCAGATCTTCCAGTTTACAAATTGTCTTACCATTATGAATTTTACAATTACTCTTATTAGTTAACCCGAAATATTTCTTGTTACATTTCATGATGTTTTCATAGTCTATTTCCTCTATAAATTTTTGATATTTAATTGGTATTGCTAGGATTTGTTTACAAATTTCATTAATTACTCTGGGAAGGCTAACAATATAAAGGAGTGATTTACCATCTGAGGCTACACTGACCTCAGCAAACTCTATTAATTCTTCAATGTTGATAAATGTTAAACTTTCTTCTTTAATTGTTTCGATGAAATCTATTTCGGTAGAGGATAATATTAGTGAATTTACTGTATTGGCCTTGGCCCAATCGATTGCATAGATAATATTTGTTATTTCTTCTCTTAGAAGACTCAATTTAAATTTGGTTATTTCAATTTCTTTTGACTTATTGTTAGATTCGGGTTTACCTCTAATTAATATGGTATTAGTTATTTTAATTAAATCATTTATCTTATTTTCTATTAGATTATTAATTACGACCTGCCGATTATTGTTTACCAATTGTTCATTGATCTTATTTACCACAATCATATGATCTTCATGATCAGGTGTGCCCGCTAACCATTTCCACGCCGTGCCAAGTATATCAAGCGATCTTTTGTTTCTAAACTGCATCGGCTGAAGCCTCCTCAGTTCATTCTGTATCCGCGTTATCTCATAGGCCAAAAAAGGCTGATACGGACTTGTTTGTCGAATTTTTGACGACTTCTTTTAAAACGGATATGGACATTTGATATTTTTCTAGTTCGATGACATGGACGATTTTAAAGGTTCCATTCTGGCGCGCGGCTAACCCAGTTTCCAACATGACCATTCTTGACTTAGTGTAGTCTAATACGGTTGTGTGACCCAGCAAAGTGGTAACATAAGCAATCTGTCGGAAGAGGATGTTTATCAATATTTCAAGTGGTTTTTATGAACTATCCTGCCTGACCTGGTTTTAATTTTGGTATTAAGATCTTCGGCTACTATTTCTTTTTATATCTAGACGTTAGTTTCGAACCTAATCGTTTATTAATCCTAACGTAGATGGTTTCACCTGGATCGTAAATTTTTATGGGTTTTTTTGTTTTGTTATGGTACCCTAGGTCTTTGTTTTGTTTCTTTAGGATGTTTTCCGAAATCTTTTCCCTTTCGAGTGCTAATTTTTCTGGTGTATGGATTAAATTTGTTGCGAAAAATGCTTCTATTGGCTTTTTATTGGTTGTACTGTGGATCGTTTTATTGTATTCATCTACAGCCTTGAATATCAAATCCTCAAATTCCATTTCGGGGTGCTCTAACTTCAAGCATCTCATTATTTCCGTATATGTGGAATGGAATCTTTCTATTTGGCCGTTGCTGGATGAAGTATAAGGTGGGGTAGTGTGGACTTGTATCCCTAACTGATTATTTAAAAGAAATTTTATTGATGCAGAATTTAAAGCTTTTTCGTTATCCATTACCACGGTTTTCGTCATACCGAAGGCTATCAATAACTCACGTAAGGGCACTTTAAGATGTTCTGCTGCTTTTGAGTTTACGAGTTTAACTTGCGCATACTTAGAAAATTTGTCTATGGCTGTTAAAATTATCTTATTTGGGTGGAATATAAATCTATATGGATTATTTCGCCTGGATATGTCGGAATAGGGGTTGGTTGTATTTCTTGATTCGGAGGGTGTCGTTGATACTTCGAGAGTTTACATGTTTGGCAAGAGTTTACTATTGCTTCTACTTTTTTCTTCATACCTGGGAAAAAATACTCAGATAAAATTTGCTTTTTATTTTCGATGGAATTTCTATGTGCTCTAAGGTGTTCTTTAATTATGATTTCTTGTTCTTGGGTTTGATCATGGACATCTACAGTTTGGGTTTGTGTGAATCTTGCCTTGTAATTCCTAAAATGCTCCGGAAATATCTGTTGAATTTTACCCATGATACTTTCGGAAGTGAAAATACCATTTACTATCCTCGGATCCATTTTTCCTTTAAAATAGTTACAAGATCGTTTTCGGAATAATTACTTCTCACTATTGTGTGTCTGTGGTATGTGGGGAATGGTATTTCGAAGGTGGTGGATTCGTTATCACCGATGAGGATAAACAATTGGTTTTTAAAGACATTGATGGGTACTTCCATTGCTGGAATGAGTTCATGCCCTGAGCTTTCATCACTGTGGACTGTAGCTGACGTACTACTAGCATTTATGTTAGTAGGGTTCGTAGAGAGCGCGTCTGCTACGACATTTGAGCTACCCGGTTTATATTTCAACTCGTAGTTGTATTCCTCCAGGTAACTTTTCCATTTCTTCAGCTTTATGTTGTTATTTTTTGGGCTGAGAGCATAAGTGAGAGTCTGGTGGTCGGTGTAAATGATCACCTTGGACTTGCCGTATACATACATTCTTAACTTATCCAATGCCCATACTATTGCTAGCATTTCTCTTTCATTTGTGGCATAGTTTTCTTCAGCTTTGGATAACGCACGGGAAAGAAATGTAATGGGTCTCCCATTCTGTTCTAGAGAAGCTCCTAGTGCGATGTTTGAGGCATCGGTGGTTAGATGGAACTCTTGTTTAAAGTCAGGGTATGCTAGCATAACGTCTCGGCTTCACCGAATCGGATTTCGATCTTACTTGAGACATTTTTCTTGGCTCTGCCATGTTCTCCTCTCAATAACGCAGTCAAGGGTCTAGCTAATTTAGCAAAATCTTTGATAAATCTTCTGTAATAACTAGCTAATCCCAGGAAGGACCTTAGTTGTTTTAGGTTTTTCGGTATGGGGAACTTTTTAATGGCTTGGATTTTCTCTGGATTGGTTTTAACTCCTTCCCTAGAAATTACTACGCCTAGGAAGTCAACGCTATGTCTTAGGAATTTGCATTTATCTACTTGGACTTTCATATTTGCCTTGGACAAGGTAGAAAATACCAAAGCTAGATGTCGGAAATGCTCTTCCTCCGATTTACTGAATATTATTATGTCGTCGATGTAGACGTAACAGATCTTTCCAATGAGATCTCTCAAAATATCATCGAGAGCTCTTTGGAATATTGATGGGGAATTCTTTAGGCCGAAGGGGAGTCTCGTGAACTCGTATTTCCCTCCATTCACGGCGAATGCCGTTTTTTCAATATCAGATTCCTTAAGGGAAATCTGATGAAATCCGCTCTTTAGATCAAGAACAGAGAAATACTTATTGTTGCCCAACTGCGCAACCATTTCTCCGATTTCAGGGATAGGATACCTATCCGAAACTGTAACTGCATTGAGCTTTCTATAATCTATGACCATCCTATATTGCTTATTCCCAAGGCTGTCACTCTTTTTAGGGACTATCCACACAGGGGAATTATAGGGCGACCGTGAGGGTCGTATTATACCATCTCGTAATAATTCTTGTAGCTGGTCTTCTACTACTTCTCTTAGAGAGGCTGGATATGGGTAATGCTTGGTGTAGACTGGAGTGTCTGTTGTCGTTCGGATTTCTCCTTGGACATTAGTAGCATAAGTCAATTTTTTATTTGGGTCCGCGAATAGCGATTTCTACTCCTCTTGGAGCGCCTTTAATCCTAATTTCTGCTGATTAGTGAGCTCATCTGATTGAGGGTATGGACCTGATGGGCTCGCATCTGCTTCACTTTAACAACATGAGAGTTGTTGACGTATAGTAGATCTTTCCCTACATCAATGATAGCGTTTAACTCTCTTAATGAGTCATTACCTAGAATTCCATGGAACGGATTCAGATTAGGTAATAGGAAGAATGTTATTGGTTTATTGGGTTCGTTGAATAAACCCAAATGGATATGGCTGGTTATTAAAATGCGACCACTTACGGTGTTCGCGTAAAACTTGTGTTCATTCGTTTTGACATTTTTTGCTATTTCTGGTTGGACATAGTTCTTGTTCGAGCCGGTATCTATTAGGAAATTGTATGAGGTTCCGTCTTTGTCCCGGACAACAAAGTACGGCAAAGAGGAACACTTTAACCTAAAAAATTAACGGTGTCCTCGATTTGTGGTTGTTGAGGCTCCTGTGATTGTGATCTGGTTTCCTCTTTGTGCTGTGGGACTAACTCTGAGTTGTCACCTTGTGAGGTAAAATATTGCTCCTGCTGTTGATATTGTTGAACCTCAGAATATGGGACTGATTCAAAAGGGTCTTCTTGGCCCTGATAAGCAGCCTGATAATCGGACATATCGGAGTAATGCTCTTCTTGAGGCGGTATGGTGATATATTGTTCACTGACGGACCGGTTTCTATATGGAATTGCCTCTGCACTTTATTGGGAAATTTGCGGTGGACTAGTTGACTCTCTTGAGAGCAAATTGTTGTGGTAAATTAACATTCGGTTTATTCATGTAGTTAACTTTTTTGGTTAAAATAGAGCCGTCGACATCCATTGGAGTTGGTGCGGCTGAGGTTTCGGGGCAAATGGCCTCGGTGGTGCGTTGAAAAATACGGGGTTATTAGATTGAGGGAATCTATTTTGTGGAATGAACACGTTTTGCATGGGTTTCTGATTATAAAAGTTGTTGTTGTTGTAAGGTTTGGGTGGAATTGCTGGTATGAACGATCGTTGAGGTTGCACGTTAATTTTAGCATACTGTTGGGGTTTTGGTCCTACAGGTGGACGAATGTCACGATGGCCGATAATGTTTCTAGCCCTCTTATTATCCAACATATTGTACAATTGCAATGCATGCCTCAGATCTTTGGGTTCAGCTAAGCTCATTCTGTCTGAGAGATCTCCGTTCAGACTCTGATGAAGGTATCTAGAGCCCTATCTCTGACCTGTTTAGCCATGGCTTCCATAGTCTCGGGAGAATAACCCATCGTTTCGATTTGGTCTAGTATTAGCGACATCTGTTGGTGAACTGCGAAGTAGAAGTCATGAATGGAGGTGCCCTTCTGGGTCATGGTAAACAGCTGATATTCTAAAGTGCTTAAATCTCGTCTGTCCGTGTACTCAGTTAACAAACACTGCGAGATTGCGCCCCAATGTAATGCGGTGCGATAGACTTTCAACAATGTATTGGCATGGCCTGTAATTTTTCCTCGGATGGTCATAAGAATTGCATAGTATTTGGGTGTTCCCTGAATGGGGGCATACAATTCCATCAATTTTGTGGCGGTAGTAACCATGTTGAGAAATCCTCACGGCTACCTGAGAATTTGTCAAGATTCTTTACGATGTCTGGCACTTTATCTAGTTCATGCCAATCATCCTGAACGCCAGCTGCCTGGTCCCTAAAGGGTATATGTCCTGACTGAGAATGATTTAATTGTTTCACTATTTCCTGTAACTGAGACGACAAAATTGTCTGGATAGCTACATCTAGTCCTGAATTGACAGTGCTTCGATTCTATTTGCGGTTGATGCACTTGAGGTGGATGCTGTCTGGGAATCAGAACCTGCTGCATGAATACCACCCTGCTGAAGGACTGCGGCTTTAACCCAGTTGTCTTTAGTCATTTTGGAAATGGATTGTTTTTTTAATTAGGGTTAATTCATGGTGTTACGGTATCGCGAATACGAAAAATATAATCCGCGAAAATTAATTTTTTGTTTATATTGATAAAAATTAATTCAAGGTGTTACGGTATCGCGAATACGAAAAATATAATCCGCGAAAATTAAATTTTTTGCTTATATTGATAAAAATATAGCGGTATGTCCGCTAATCTTGGATTGATAGAAATATAGCGGTATGTCCGCTAATCTTGGATGGAAATGGCTTGTGGTATTACACAAAATTTTCAATATTATGTGGTTATCTTTTATAAAAATATTTTTTTCAAAATTTCAAAATTATTTTCTCTACCTTTTTTTTTTAATATTACTTATTAATTTTTTCTTAACTTTTCATTATTTTCTTTTTCTTTTTGAATATTACTTATTATTATTTTCTTTCTTAATTTTTCATTATTTTCTTTTTATTTTTCGAGTGGGAAAAATTTAATTAAGGATTTTATATAAAAAAAAAATTTTTTGCTTCTTGATATTGATTCACAAAATTTTTTTCACCCACTGTGTTTTCACAATAAAAATTTTATTTCGGTTTTCTTTGCTTAAGTTTATTTTACTTAACTTATGTTAGTGCTATCATCCTCGGTGCTTTTTACTGATCGGTTTGTAGAAGGTCTCGCTTTTCCAACGTCGAAGGTACTAACGCTCCTGGGCAAACACTTTTGGGTTTTCAGTTTTCCTCCGAACTAGTCTTAGACGAATTCGCAGCGATTAAAATGACCCTGTCTGATTCGTGGTATAGTTCGATATAGTGTTTTTATTTCACTGACTCTAAAGGCCTTTAACGCGTTTTTTGGTCACGAATCACTGGTATCTTTCACTAACTCACGATCACGTTGTATTTAGCAGGGTCCTGCTCGGGCGCCAATTAAACACTTCCTTCACTCACGGGTTAAAAAAATGAATTTTTATTTATAAAGTCACTTTTATTACAATACAGTATGTTAATATTATAATGAAAGATGCTGACTTTGGTGAGCGAATTCGGCGGAGTTTAAGCGAAGTTACCGGTTGGTTTGTACTTAGGCTCAAGACTGATTTGCTATGGTTCAATTATGTTGGATGAAGGCTTGGGTAATCGACGTCGTCGCAGGCGGCGGCGTTGGCTGAGTCCAATAGTCCACTTTAAGTGCGTGGGACATTCTTTGTTTACACAAGTGTTCAGGACCATTCTTTGTTTATTGCCGAAATTTGTGGCGTGATTCTGCGTATGCACCGAACCCGACACCATTCTTCTAGGGCCTGGGAAAATGGGGTGCAGGCTTATTGTTTATCCTAGCGATCGGACTGTTACTTGAGATTGGCGATCATGCGACAAATGGGCATGTGACGATTGAGTGGGGTTGACCAATGGGTATTGCATGCGATGATGAAATAGGGTCGGCCAATGGGCATGCGGTTAATGGGCATGTGTTGACGGACTTGGGTTTATGGCTTCTATGTTATGGTATGAGTTGTGATAGAAGTG
>NW_025814503.1:0-17728 GCF_018902025.1 Drosophila willistoni | reverse complement strand
GGTATGGTGATATATTGTTCACACTGACGGACGCGGTTTCGATATGGAATTGCCTCTGCACTTTATTGGGAAAACTTTATTGGGAAAATTTGCGGTGGACTGGTTGACTCTCTTGAGAGCAAATTGTTGTGGTAAATTAACATTCGGTTTATTCATGTAGTTAACTTTTTTGGTTAAAATAGAGCCGTCGACATCCATTGGAGTTGGTGCCGGCTGAGGTTTCGGGGCAAATGGCCTCGGTGGTGCGTTGAAAAATACGGGTTATTAGATTGAGGGAATCTATTTTGGAATGAACACGTTTTGCATGGGTTTCTGATTATAATAGTTGTTATTGTTGTTGTAAGGTTTGGGTGGAATTGCTGGTATGAACGATCGTTGAGGTTGCACGTTAATTTTAGCATACTGTGGGGGTTTTGGTCCTACAGGTGGACGAGTGTCACGATGGCCGATAATGTTTCTAGCCTCTTATTATCCAACATATTGCACAATTGCAATGCATGCCTCAGATCTTTGGGTTCAGCTAAGCTCATTCTGTCTGAGAGATCTCCGTTCAGACCTCTGATGAAGGTATCTAGAGCCCTATCTCTGACCTGTTTAGCCATGGCTTCCATAGTCTCGGGAGAATAACCCATCGTTTCGATTTGGTCTAGTATTAGCGACATCTGTTGGTGAACTGCGAAGTAGAAGTCATGAATGGAGGTGCCCTTCTGGGTCATGGTAAACAGCTGATATTCTAAAGTGCTTAAATCTCGTCTGTCCGTGTACTCAGATAACAAACACTGCGAGATTGCGCCCCAATGTAATGCGGTGCGATAGACTTTCAACAATGTATTGGCATGGCCTGTAATTTTTCCTCGAATGGTCATAAGAATTGCATAGTATTTGGGTGTTCCCTGAATGGGGGCATACAATTCCATCAATTTTGTGGCGGTAGTAAACCATGTTGAGAAATCCTCACGGCTACCTGAGAATTTGTCAAGATTCTTTACGATGTCTGGCACTTTATCTAGTTCATGCCAATCATCCTGAACGCCAGCTGCCTGGTCCCTAAAGGGTATATGTCCTGACTGAGAATGATTTAATTGTTTCACTATTTCCTGTAACTATTGTCTGGATAGCTACATCTAGTCCCTGAATTGACAGTGCTTCGATTCTATTTGCGGTTGATGCACTTGAGGTGGATGCTGTCTGGGAATCAGAACCTGCTGCATGAATACCACCCTGCTGAAGGACTGCGGCTTTAACCCAGTTGTCTTTAGTCATTTTGGAAATGGATTGTTTTTTTAATTAGGGTTAATTCAAGGTGTTACGTATCGCGAATACGAAAAATATAATCCGCGAAAATTAAATTTTTTGTTTATATTGATAAAAATTAATTCAAGGTGTTACGGTATCGCGAATACGAAAAATATAATCCGCGAAAATTAAATTTTTTGCTTATATTGATAAAATAGCGGTATGTCCGCTAATCTTGTATTGATAAAAATATAGCGGTATGTCCGCTAATCTTGGATTGATAGAAATATAGCGGTATGTCCGCTAATCTTGGATGGAAATGGCTTGTGGTATTATACAAAATTTTCAATATTATGTGGTTATCTTTTATAAAAATATTTTTTTCAAAATTTCAAAATTATTTTCTCTACTTTTTTTTATATTACTTATTATTATTTTTTTTAACTTTTCATTATTTTCTTTTTCTTTTTTGAATATTACTTATTATTATTTTCTTTCTTAATTTTTCATTATTTTCTTTTTCTTTTTCGAGTGGGAAAAAATTTAATTAAGGATTTTATATAAAAAAAAATTTTTGCTTCTGATATTATTCACAAAATTTTTCACCCACTGTGTTTTCACAATAAAAATTTATTTTGGTTTCTTTT
Source organism: Drosophila willistoni (assembly GCF_018902025.1). NCBI lineage: Eukaryota > Metazoa > Arthropoda > Insecta > Diptera > Drosophilidae > Drosophila > Drosophila willistoni. Next base: position 15,845 of record NW_025814503.1, on the reverse strand, counting down.
GCTTAAATTTATTCACTTAACTTACGTTAATGCATCATCCTCGGTGCTTTTTACTGATTGGTTGTAGGAGGTCTCGCTTTCCAACGTTGAAGGTACTAACGCTCCTGGGCAAACACTTTGGGTTTCAGTTTTCCTCCGAAACTGGTCTTAGAAGAATTCGCAGCGATTAAAATGACCCTGTCTGATTCGTGTATAGTTCGATATATGTTTTGTTCACTGACTCTAAAGGCTTTAACGCGTTTTTGGTCACGAATCACTGGTATCTTTCACTAACTCACGATCACGTTGTATTAGCAGGTCCCTGCTCGGGCGCCAATTAAACACTTCCTTCACTCACGGGTTAATAAAATGAATTTATTTATAAAGTCACTTTATTACAATACAGTTGTTTTAATTATAACTGAAAATGCTGACTTTGGTGAGCGAATTCGCGGAGTTTAAGCGAAATTACCGGTTGTTGTACTTAGGCTCAAGACGATTGCTATGGTCAAGTATGTTGATGAAGCTTGGTAATCGACGTCTCGCAGCGCGGCGTTGGCTGAGTCCAATAGTCCACTTTAAGTGCGTGGACCATTCTTTGTTACACAAGTGTTCAGGACCACTCTTTGTTTTATTGCCGAAATTTGTGGCGTGATTCTGCGTATGCACCGAACCCGACACCATTCTCTAGGGCCTGGGAAAATGGGTGCAGGCTTATTGTTTATCCTAGCGATCGGACTGTTACTTGAGATTGCGATCATCACAAATGGGCATGTGACGATTGAGTGGGGTTGACCAATGGGTATTGCATGTGATGATGAAATAGGTCGGCCAATGGCATGCGGTTAATGGCATGTGTGACGGACTTGGGTTTATGGCTTCTATTATGGTATGATTCTGATAGAAGTGCTTAACACAATTGAAGGCGGTACAACTTCCAATGCCTTGACAAGTGCTCCCCAGCATGTAGCTGCGAACCGCCTATAAAGACTAGTGCCACACACGCACGCAAAGAAAATGCTTGCTCCCCTTTACCAATTGGAACGATAAATCTGTGAAATCTCTCCCAATTTTGGACAATGCTCTGCGAATAAAATGAATGCAAGCCGTTACTTCCAAACTTTTTAAACCGATTTGCTCTAGCTCCCTCATTACGCAATATACTGAGAAGTATAGTTCGTGTTCGTCTAATTTAAATGCCAAATGCTGATCTTTCTCCTGCTGCCTATGGCCCAACACATGATTTGACTGTAATGGAAAGCAACCATAAAACTAATCTGCCACCTATGGAGATTGGTGAGGAAAATGATGAGCTGCTGCCTATCAATCGAAACGAGAACCGGAATATCACACCAAAAAGGCCTATCAAGGCTATAAGAGGCGATGTAACTACTTCGGAGCCTAAAGAGGACATAATTAATTCTGATTGCCTAGCAAACAAAAAAGAAAAATTACTACAAGCAAACCTAACAACAACAACAAGCGATTTGCTGTACCTCTACCAATGGTCCAAATTCCACAACAGGCACTATACAATACATACACTATACAACAGCGCCCACTCTATCTTAATAGTACTCTGTTAAACAAACAGCCCAATAAGCTTTTTTTATTTTATAATAAAATAGAATAAAAAGAAAAATAAACAAAAAATAAAGAAACAAAAAAATGAACAAAAAAAAACAAAATTATAATAAAAAAAAACCTTATTGGTCGGTTCGAGTTGGGAATCGAACCAGGGATATTCCCTAAGACACATCACGAAGCGAGCACTCTATCGGTACAGCCACCGAGGTACATACAAAGCTGATGCCAATATTTCTTGATATTCTTTCCACAGGGGCATATCCTATTCGCATTGACGCTGTTTATCAAAAATTAAACATTTTGGTCGAGCGAGCTGTTGAAATGCAATGTTGTACAACTTCACGTCACACACACACTACGAAGCCTGTCAATTGCGTTGAATGTCGATACTGTTGTCCATACAAAAATAAAAAACAAAATACAAAATGTTCTTTTGATTAATTTATTCTTTTATTAAATTTTTATTTCACAGCAATTTATTATATTATATTTTTATTTATATTTATTTATATTTATTCTTAATTTTAACTAATTTTATTTATTTACAATAAGCTGTTGATCCAGACAGACAGACGGACAGACGGATTCCAACTCGTCTTGTCATGCTGATCAAGAATATATGTACATATATACTTTATATGGTCGAAAACGTCTTCTTCTGTGCGTTACAAACATCTGACCAATTTTATAATACCCTCTGCAACATAAAAAATTAAAATTGTCACTTCTATTGTTACAATTTATTTTCATTAAACTTCATTTGATTTATTTTGAAATGCAATGCAAACTTACCTTTATAAATTTTTAATAATTTAAATATTTCACTGTAATCTTTCTTACTGTAATCTTCTCACTGTAATCTTTGACAACTGTCTTGTACGCAATTCTAAATCAAATGCAAAGAGAAACGAAAATTACAACGCGACGCGTGCCGAAATGGTAAATAAAAAAAACAATGCAATGTCCCGTTTTAACTTTGTTCTTTTGTCTTCCTTCTTGTCGCGGGCCGAAAACACAGAGTATGATTGGCCATAACCGACGATGCATGTAAAATTATGTAAAATTTACATATGTTCACATCAAAAGAACATGCTTATTTAATGATCAATTTATAAGTAACAAGTTATTGACAAATTATGTACATATATATAAAAATAATATTTACATATATGGTAATAATGTTCAAATTTTTTCCTCATCCATAAGTAACAAGGGTATGGAAAAGCCGTCATGAAAATAAATATTACTTGATGCTGCATTTTTCCTATTCTTGCCTTTTTTTTTTGTGTCAATTTTTTTCAAGAAATTGTATTTGCTCAATTCTTTCGAACGACGAAGTGTTTCGACGACGACATTGGATAGTTCGGGCACCGTCGGCTGGTCTTTGCTTGTCGACGCCGGCAGAATTTAATTCTGCGACGGCGGTATAGTCGACGATGTGGCGACATTGTCGACCGGGACATTTGGTACTGGAGTGGACATAGGCCTGCCTTCGTCGTTCTGTAGTCTGTGCCATGGCAAAATAAGTGTAAGGTAGTCTACTCGGCTGCCAAACTAGCTTTTGTATAATTGTATGAGTGCGTTTGCTTTGACAAGCAAACGTGCACTGGCAAAAGAGCTAGTAAACCCGAAGTCAAAGGCAGCCGAGTAGACTACCTTACGAAAGCACTCGTTTTGCCATGGTCTGTGCTAGACTGAAATTTTTTCGTAGCTGCTTGGCCCTCTCCCCACTTTACGCTCTCATTGAGAGTACGAGCGTTCGGGTTTTCCCGAAGTTCTCTGGGGTTTCATGACTAGGCTAGCGTTTGCAATCAAAAATCATGAGTTTGTCCCATCTATGTGTTCTATGGTTAGTGCTCTTAGTTATCAAGATTAAAAAAAATATATATATGAAATTAGTCGCTTCCTCTCTGCGCTCTCCAAAAAAAAAAATAAAAAATTCTCCGTCACATTTTATTTTGTCTTTCTACATATAATTATATATATTTTTTGTTGTATACTATTTTTTTTTATTTTATAAAATATAGCCACGTTTGCTTATATACGATTTAACTATATAATTATAATTATTATTATATGTAATATTTCCATTTTCAAAATCCAGCGCGATTAACCCTCCAAAAACACAGAAAACAAAAAAAAAATACAAAAATGAAAGCGACAACGTTGAGTTCCGTTGCGTATATCCAAAACAATTCACACATGCGCCTATGTTTTTTTAAAATTATTAACTAATTATACACTTACATTTATATAAATAATAAACAACAAAAAAATACATGTATTTAAAAAGTAAATGAACAACAAACAGGAATCGCCAAAATTCTGTGTTTCATTGTTTGTGTAAAAGAGAATGAGAAACGAAGAAAGGAAGAAAGAAAGTTAAAACTAACTAAAGCTAAAGCCTAATGCTAAACTTGTGTGAAGTAAACGACACCCAAACTTTATTTATTTATTTATTTATTTATTTACGTCAACTAACACAGCAGTCGACGAAAAAGCTTAAGCTAAAGACAGATAGTAATTAAATAATGAAGGTAGCTTAGCTTTATACACAACTAAACATCCCCGGCCCGGTGGAGGTGTTTTATTTGCACAAGGTGCCAGCTATGCCCCGATTCACAGCCAATGTGGCCAGGGATGAGTTGCAGCCAATCCAAGTCCAGAATATTTTCATTGGTTTCGCTGTAGATGATTAAAAAGTATAGCGCGAAGAGAAGTGACAGAAAGATGAGGAGAGATAAGGTGAGAAAGGTTGTTAAAAGATTGGTAAAGAACACGAAGAGGTTCGTGAAGAGAGTAGTTAGTCAGACATCTACTAAGGTGAATAGGAAAAAAGTTTCTGGTCCGACGTGAGGGAACACAAAAATACAGCGTATCTAGTAAATTGGTAGAAATGACTTCGCCGTTGACTAGTTTATGGAGAAAGAGAATGCCAAAAAACAAGCCTACGGTTATAAAGTGAAGGAAGATTAATAAGAAGAAGTCTATCAGAATAAGAAGGTAGGCGAAGACCCGGGTCCCAATTTAGACCGCGTAGCGCAAACTTTAGGAATTGCTTCTGTACCGATTCAATACTACGCTGGTGAACATCATATTGCGGGTTCCACACTGGCGAGCAATATTCTAGAGTAGGGCGAACTAACGAAGTGTATAAAACCTTTGTTACATAGGGATCATCAAATTCTTTGGCCCAACGTTTAATGAAGCCGAGAAGGCAGCTTGCTCTGTTGACAATTGAAGAAATATGAACATTAAATGAAAGTTTAGGGTCAAACATAACGCCTAAGTCTTTGAATGATGGAACACATTCTAACAGAACAGACTTAATAGAGTAATGAGCTAGGAGCGGAGACAAACGACTGAAAGTCATAAAAGAACACTTAGAGGCATTAAGGTGTAATTTATTAACGTGGCACCAATCACAGAACGCATCGAGATCTGATTGCAAGTACTGTTGGAAAGAAGGATCATTATAGGAATAACAAATCTTGACGTCATCCGCAAACATGAGCACGCGTGAATGCGCCAAGGCCAAAGGCAAATCATTTATAAACAATGTAAATAATAGTGGGCCCAGATGACTGCCTTGGGGTACACCTGACGTAACTCGAACAGTTTTAGATATCGAGGAACGAAAAGACACCTTTGGGTTCTGCCAATAAGATACGACTTTAACCAACCCAATAATTTTGGTGAAAAACCCATGATGTTAAGTTTCGCGAGAAGCAAAGAATGATCAACCGTATCAAAAGCCTTACTGAAGTCAGTATAAATAACATCAGTTTGACACTTTTTACGGAAGCCATGGTGTACAAGGGTAGTCAATTCTAAAAGGTTGGTAAGCGACGAACGACCTTTCATGAAACCATGCTGACAAGGAGAAATAGTGGATCTGGATAGATGTTGAAGAGAAGACGTAATAATTTTCTCAAACAGTTTAGGTATTGCCGAAAGTTTGGCAATGCCACGGTAGTTGGAAACATCCGATTTGCTACCCTTTTTAAAAAGCGGAATAATAAATGACTCCTTCCAAATATCAGGAAATCTACAAGTCTCACTCGATATAAAGAATAACCGAGCTAAAGGCTTAGATAGGGAAATAGAACACATTTTAAGGATGCAACTAGGTATATCATCAGGCCCGGGAACGAAGGAAGACTTCATAGATGACAAGCTAGAGAGAATACAGTCTTCAGTAATACTGGGAAAAAACATACAATTTAAATGTGGGATTGAAAAGGATAGGGTGTGGGATCCGAAACAGTAGTAGAATATGTCGACTGAAAAAATTTAGCAAACAGATCTGCAATATCTAAATCATTATTAGCAGACTGGTCGTTAAGTCTGAAGGTGGAAGGTAGGACATTAGAGCGTCTTTTGGAATTGACAAAGTTGTAAAATCTTTTGGGGTTATTATAAAATTCAGCCTTACAGCGAACGAGATAATTGTTGTAGCATTGAGTATTTAAGAGACAAAATTGAGATTTGGCTATACAATAATTTGCATAGTCAAGTCGCGAACCAGTTTTTTTAAATCTTTTAAAATATCTCGATTTAATGTTACGAAGATTAGAGAGCCTACGTGTGAACCAGACTGGCGAGCTGGAGACGGTAGAGACATTCACATAAGGAACGCATTTATCAATTAGAGAATTAAGAGCAGAATAGAAAAACTTCACTGCACAATCTATATCGCAGCACTCAAATAGAAACGACCAATCAAAAGAGAAAATAAGGCTGTTAAGAAGATTGAAATTTGTTTTACGAAAACATCTACGACGAGAATTTGAGATGTTTTTAAATAAATTAGTAACGGAATTGTAAGAAATAGTAACTTCAATGGTAGGATGATAAGGATCTTCAGGTTTCACTAGTGGCTGTGTTTGCGATACAGCACTAACAGTGGGATCAGAGACAAAACAAGATCAAGGATTCTTTTAGAACAGTTAAGGAAAGAATTCAACTGATATAGTGGACATTCAAGTAGGCTATCAAGAAAAACATGTTGAGATGAAGGAATTAAGAAAGATAGATTATCATCAACAAGCCAAGAAATATTAGGCAAGTTAAAATCACCTAAAACTATAAGAACATCCCGATCTTTAAGACGACCAAAAATAGTTCGTAAAGCATCAGCATGGTGCACGTAGATCAAGGTATCAGAAGCTGGAGGAATATAAGAACAAGAGATATATAGGCTAAAGTTAGAACATGTAACTTCGACGCAAATAAACTCAACACCTAAGGGGAGATCAATCGGCACCACACTTGAAGACAGATTCGAGTTTACAGCAATGTGTACTCCACCGCCACGACGACCAACACGATCAAGCCTATAAGAAATAAAATTATTAGAAAGAATTTCATTATCTAGAACAGAGGAGTTAAGCCAAGTTTCAGAGAAAGCTAATATGTCAGCTGAAAAGGTTTGGCTATCACAGAAAAGGTTCGACAGCTTGGTAAGAAGTCCTCTTACATTTTGATAATGAATGCAAAGACTAGATGTTATTAGTTTTTGAAGCAGAAGATAAAGTAGGAAGGTGGACAGGCAACGGACGAGAGCGCTTATTGGGCGCAAACTCGTGTACAACTAGGCCCTCTGGCCAAAAATTAGGGTCAACCATAGCTGAGAAGTACTCATTTGGTACTGTAATTTAAAAGAGGAGATTTCGCGAGGCCTAGAAAACTTAAACTTTTGAATTAAAACCTTAGCAGGGCAAATATTACCAATGTAAGCTGCCACAGACGACTCAGAAGTATCTGGAGCAAGCCTAGAAATAAATAATTGTTGCGATGGGGCACTACAGTTAGTGGAGGAGGAGGAGCATTGGGATCCGCAAGTGACTGAGAGCCGGCATGATCCTGTGATTGATCAGAGTTCCCGTGAGGGATAGATTGAGGTACACCAGGGCTTGTAATGGGTACTTCAATCTGAAAAGAAGAGCATAAAGAGGGACAAGAAGATGGTGTAGGCGAAAGTAAAATCGGAGAAGAAGTAATAGAGAGAGCTGGCGACTGCTTACGAGGCAACTCAAGGGTACATATCTTGTGCAATTTCTCAGAAGGTGGAACAAATTTGAATTGCGACAATAATTGAACGCTAGAGTCACACTCGTTTGACAGCTGTTTGGCCAGTTTGTTTAAAGAAAGAAACCTTAAACGAAGATCCCTATACATACGGCTAAAATCAAGCTGCTGGCTGGCACAAGATGGGCAAGTCCATCGCATTAAGCCAAGCTCAGGCTTAGACACAGACAAACCAGAAAATTTGTCGTAGTCGCGGCCATTGAGGCCAGCACATTTTAAGTGAATAAGATTATCGCAGAGCCAACAAGATATTGCTCTATACTGATCATCAAAACGATCAGAATGTTTGCAATTAGGTAGACAACAAGCCATTGAAAAGCCGAAAGAAAGGCAAAAAAATTATATATATATAAGAATATATAGAAAAATTAAATTCACAGCACAAAGATAATTATTGATAAATAATCAATAATTACAAATAAAACAAAGAGACAGCTAGAGTGCACAGCGCAACAGAGAGTGCAAGAACAGTTATAAGCCGAGCTTTGAGAGGCGGCCTTACAAAAGTGATTACGCGGGAGAGAAGCTAAGCACAAGCACAAAGCAGAGAGAACAACAAAGCCACTAGCACTGATGGTATGATGGGGGCGATGAGGGGAGCAACTGCAGAAGCAATGACGAAAGAGAAAAAAAAAAAGAAAAAAAAATATGTAATTGCACCAAACACTAATCACGAAAAAGAAAAAACTGTTTAAACTGATTAATTTGGCGAATTATGGAAATAAAACACAAGGGAGTCAAGCGAACAACACCAGCGGAAGTGTAAACAAATTAAGCACAATTAAAAAATTGAGAAAAAACAATAAATATTAATAAAAACTCAGGAGCTATGCAAAAACACGACCGTCACGTCAGAGAGCAGAAAGCTTTTTTTTGAAACTTGAACCCAATCCTCCAATCAGAGCACTTTTTGCTATCACTGTCACTATTATGGATTAAACATACATAAATACATTATTAGTAAATATATTTGACACCCACGGGTACTATCTACAAACAATAAATGCATAGAATTTTATGTTAATATTGTGTATGGCAATTTTAGTTTATAAACAACAAAAACAAAACAAAAAAACACAAATGTTATGGAAATTAAAAACTATTTAACGAAATTGCTCTAAGAGCAAACGAGATGGAAGATGGAATTAATCTAAACACACTCTAAAAAATGGCCCGGATTTGCAGCTATTGTAACAAGAAATGATCTTATATACATATTTGATTTAGCAATTTCGCTTCACTTTATATATTGTATGTATTTGTATGTATGTATAAATATATGTTTTGAGATAAAATGTAGAGAGAGTGAGTGAGAGAGAGAGCTAGATAGCTCGATAGATATCGATTCATACAATCAAAAATGAAACTTACTTTTTGCAGTTGATCAATCAAATGACATACTCTACAACTAAACTAAAAACTAAACTAAAAATAAAACAAAAAATTAAGCTGAAGTCTAAGCGCATAAAAACAAAGAGCGTCAACAAGTAGCATTTTTAAGAAAACAAAAAAATTACCATCAATATACCAAGTAGTCACTGAAACAGAAATTAAACTTAATCTAAACTAAAATCAAGGATTCAATAATATTTTAGAAAAAAAACAAAAACAAAACAAAAACTTGTGCATGTGACCATTTTATTTGTACAGATGATTATCTATAAATCGTGTTATCCATCGAGCACCACCTTCAGTGGATCGATTAGTAGTTATTATATATACACATATAAATATATATATATATATACATATTAAGTTTCAAAGAAATAATTAATACATTATTAAATAAATTAGTAATTTAATAAAGGCATAAATAAATTATGTAAAAATCATAAATTTTGTGGTCAAGAAAGCAGCAGCAGCAGCAGCAACTAATCTTGAATTCATACCAAAAATTTTGCAAGTCATTTTGAATTGAATTTTATTACTTACAGCTGTGTTTTAAAAAATAGGAATGAAAATTTAACATTCATACAACGTAAAGCCATTTTTCACATTATCGGACCTTGAAATTTGACATAATTCCAAATGTTTTGTAGAACTTATTAAAAGCAAACAAAATAGCACAAAAAAACTCGGTGGTTGATCATCTCTTCAACTTTTTTCAATAATTTTGACAAACTGAGAGTACTGAGTAATTCCCTAGTGCGATTGTCTGATCTTATCGCCTCAATGGCATACTAATGGCTCATTATTTTAAGCATCAAAGGATCTACTTCAAATGAAAAGTATTATGAAACAGATTAAAATTGAATTCGGAATAGCTTTGACTGCGTTTTTGAAGATTTTTTTATGGTTTAAGTAGACATTTTGATTCTATTTATCAATATAATACGATGGTTCTTCGATTTTACGGCACTTAAAAGAAACATACTAATAATTAAAAAAAAAAATTCAAATATTATAACTGATACAGTCGACTCCCTCAATAATACCAATTGTTACTCGGCACTCGGTAATAGGAACAAAAAAAATTGCTACGAAGCGGTAATTCGAACTCATATAGTCAAACAGTCGACAATTTAAATTTTATCAGGATAATTTGCAAATAATTATGGATTATGAAGAACCATCAATGGTACTAGTAGTTGACATCAACGGAGTGAGTTTTTCTGACCATGTTCAAGTGGATGAAGATGTTGCTGTCTCAGGATCATAAACCAATGGTGAAATTTGCAACGATCAAGATGAAGATAAAGATGATACATCAAAACATTTGAAAGAGATGTCGGTTAAGATAGCAAGAGCCTTATAAACATTAGCAGTTAATTTTCTCCTAAAAATTTTAAACCACTTATTACACTAAACGTTAAGTCGTAATATTTTAAGAGTCCCTAGAATTTCCAATTAAAGAGAGTCGAATGTACTTATAGACAGATTTTTATTTTCATACCTTTGCTAATGCCATGTTATATAAGTTTTTCATCAAATTTAATTATTGTCCAAGTCTGGATAGATTTTAAATATAGTTAACAACAAAAAAATACTATAATATAGAAATATTTTTCTTTTTCATTAAGTTTTTAATCCCTAGTCAACTACAATCCTATTTTTTTGAACACAGCTGTAAATATTGGTAACTCTATTCCGATAAATACTTTTCATAGTTAAAATTTTTTGTTTTTAGCAGTCTAGAATTTTAAAACTTTTTCTTCTTAAAAATCTGTAAATTCATCAATAGTTGAGTTTTTAACTGAATCTTAGAGCTTTAGAATTTTATTCATTTGCTATTTAATACTTTAGTTGAAAACAATTTTTTAAAAAGGAATGCGAAAGTAATTTTGATATGTACATTAAAGGGAATAATGTTTTTCCATACTTAAAATTCTGAATAAGAATTGTTTGTTGGCAATTTTAAGTTTTTGTGTACTAACAAATCATTCATTATTCATGGCAACAATTATCGACCGGACAAGGGTTTTTTTTTTTAGGCGTGAAGATTATTTTGTTAGTTTTTTTTTTTTAGTAAAAAGGAATAAATAGTTAATGCTTTGGTTTTATTTAGTTGACTTTTTGCAGTGCGTTCTCTCTTATGTTTTTGAATCAATTACATTCTTACAGTACTTCCACCACGGAAGAGGCAGCAAAACCACGTGTATTGCGTTTCACATGGTCCATGAAGACAACATCACCATTGATGCCGGATCAAATAATGCAAAAGATACGTGAAGTCCTTGATCAGAACAATTGTGACTATGAGCAGCGTGAAAGGTAAGTAAATGAGGGACAAAACTAAATGAAAGATTATACGAAATATCCTCTTTTATGTAGATTTGTACTTTGTTGCGTTCATGGTGACCCGAATACAGACTCACTTGTGCAATGGGAAATAGAAGTCTGTAAATTGCCACGACTTTCTTTGAATGGAGTGCGCTTTAAGCGAATCTCCGGTAAGTGAGAGGCAGAGGGATTTTAAAAGAGAAAGAGAACATTTAATGATGAATCCATTTTGTTTTTAGGCACCAGCATTGGCTTCAAGAACATTGCGTCCCGCATTGCTTTTGACCTACGGCTGTGACTTAACCAAACAAACAACGAGGGAAGCACCGATGCCGCCACTGACACTGTCGCTGATACCACTCAAGCTGATACCATATCTACTGCCGACTCACAAATGGCCAGAAGCAGCTCAAAGCTGTCTGAGCTATCACTATTATGCCGCTCATTAACCAGTCAGCAGGGATCTCAAAGGCGTAAGAAGAGCAGATTGTCAACCGGTGTCAATGATGATCAAAAGAAATCACGATCGTTATTATCAGCTTTTCATATGTACTCGCTATTCAGCTCCAAGGAGAATGTGAAGTCACGCGAGGTGCTGCCATGCGATCCGGCTTCCCCACAAACTGTTGATATGCAGCAACAGTTGCCGGCCAGTAAACCATCAGCAAGAGAGCTACCACCACCTCTCTATGTTGATCTAAATCCGATAAATGCCATTTTGCAGGAGGAAGGCGACGGCGCTGGTCCACCCATCCAACATAAGGCAATGAGCACGGCAAAAAGGATAAAAGTGGCAGCGACAGTGATGGAGGCGGTGGCAACCGATTAAAAAGAAACACCAAACATACCGTGCGTAAATTTCGAGCATCACGAAATGGAGGAGGAGATGCAGGCAAAAAGGATGCTAGATCTACCAATACAAACGAGTCGGCCGGCCCCAGTGGCAATGCCATGGATAACAGTGGCAATGCCATGGATAACGATAACGAGAAACCAAACACCACACAGAATACAACAACACCAATGCTACGCACCACAACTCTCTAATTATAATGGAACATGGACATAGCATTGCAAAAAAACAGAAAGCAAAAATTTAATAATTATATACATATATATAATAATTATAGGGATCGTAGAATGGGGGGAGATTGGGGTTGGGTTGGGTTGGTGGGTACCGGGAACCGATTAGTTGGTGGGGAGGGTGGTTGCTCATATGTATATGTATGTACATGGATAACGCGCCTGGATGCCCAAAAGCACAGACAACTGACAGACAGAATCTCAAGTAAAAGAAAATTTTGCTTAATTGCTAGCATCTCTAAAAACGTTGAATATACACACACATCTACACCCACATACATACATACGAACATATACATATATATATACATATATAAATAGATTGATCGCTCGGATCGATCAATCAGATGAACTTCTCTATCTACCAATATGTTCACGCATGCACAAACAACAACAAAAATGGCACCCACAACACTCTTCAACCAAAACGCACAGACAGACAAACAAACAAACATACATACAGACAAACATACATTATACATATTTTGATAGGAACATAGACATAATCCCTACTATATATACTGCCCTAAAAGATCGAACCCCAGGTTTGTTCATTCAGTCAGTATATTGACAGAGATGATTTTGGAATGCAAGAAAAAAATAAACCCTTTAAACACACAAAATTCAAATTCATTTAATAATAACGATCATAAGAAATATTAATTATAATAATAATAATAAATATATAACGGAAACAAATCAATGCTCTATAAACTGCATTTATCCAGTGAAATTGTTTTTTTTTTCTGTTGTTACCTTTTGTTTTTGAGCTTGTTTTGTAAATGAAACAAGATAATCAAAAAAAAAAAAAAACCCCAAGCTTATCATTGATTCAATTTTTGAAGGATGATGATAAATATAATAATATGAAACAAGAAAACATGCGCATTTAGAAGCATACACGGATTGGATGGAGAAGAGGCAGATACAATGTGAGCTTCAGTATAGGAGCTTCAATATATTTGGAATCAACTCTCAATTGTCAGACAAATCAGAGAGAAAGAAACCCAAAAACAAACACCAAACAATCCTAGTAATATGCCAAACCAAAATGTATCGTTTTGTAATTTGTACACAAAACTCTGTGCTTTGTATCAGTTGTTCCCAGACCTACATATATACATATAGATGGAGTCGTCGCTATGCATGAATAGTTATTATATATCAATAGAAAAACAAAAACCCAAGAAAATCTTGGATCAGTTGTTGCATGAAAAATCCATTTCGATTCTCTCCCACAAAAACACAAACAAATTACACACTGATCTCAATTTAAGAACTAAAAGACGATCATTGATCCTAGCTTATTCAACAGGATTGTGGTTGTTAAAAAAAAACAAGAAAAAAACAAAATCAGTCTTTAAATACCTATATTGTATATCTACATATAATGATAATAAACACTTAAAGTATACATATCATGCAGATTTGAGAATATGTGTGCTATAATTTTTATTGCTATTGCTAATATCGAGAGTTTTCACCATTTTATATTCAATGTTAAACGAACAACTAATGAAACTTTATAAAACAAAACAAACAAATATAAACAAGTTAGTTCTAGCTATGATGGGTACACAGACATGGTACAATTCTATATATATACATATATATATACAGGTACATCGCTCATTACAACAACAACAACAACACCACACAATAAGAAGTACTATATATATATATATATCAATAAACCGATACCCAAATAAACCCAATGACAGTAAAAAAAACCTATTGTAAGTAGTGCGCGCGATTTTTTTTTAAATATATTCTTATTGCTATCAAAATACATATATTCTTTTGCACGCAAAGTTTAATTTATTTAGCATAAATGAGTATAATAAACTTATTGTGACATAAAAAATGATTTTCCACTTTAGTTTGTAAACTGATAAATGAGTTTTCAACAGATTGAAGAGAGAGACTAAACGCAAAAGGTTAATTTAAAAAAAATAAACGGAGCATTATTTAAAACACCATTATTATTCATTACAAATTATCTATAAATCAGAAATACGATAAACACACACAAAAAAGTATGGAAAGTTGAAACAAAAAAACATGTTGTAAGAATATCTGATATACATACATAGAGTTTTAATTAATAAATAAAAATGGCATAACTACATAATAAAATTTTGTATTCGCATTTAGGGAAAACGAGTTTTTCTTTTGAGTTTTACTTTGCCGTTAACACTAGAAGAGAAAGCGATGTTAATTTACAAAATAGTTAACTGAATTCGTGTCCATTACCTTCCATTATTCTTGCCCAATGGTTCATCGTACTCAACACCAATAAAGATTCCCGTTTTGCCATCCAGGCTGCCATTGTATCTTACTAATCATTAGTAAGTTCGAATTTCTCCACTGTGTTATTATCAAAGCTTAAGTAAGGAAACTATCGATCACATGCAGGCGCAATCCATCGGAATCGATGTAGATCCAAGCTGCGCATCGTCATTATCCAATGTTGCCAGCCGATTCTTTCCTTCATATAATTCCACTCTCCAATTGTTCTGTGAGTCACAAACAAAAATAAAAACTATGAGAACATCTGTCGTGAAATTTGCAGCGGCAGCGGGAATCGCAAAAGATATGCATACCTTGAGTTGGGACACTTTCAGGTCCTTGGCAAACTTCATCTCAAAGGACACCGCATCGTGTTCGAATGCACAATGGCGCTTATAAAATCTGATTTACTAATCAATTCCGACATTTGAGCTTTGTTTAAGTGTGAATGATATTTGTTGATTAATATTGCCAGGCAACTATCGTTTCTTTTCGATTACTCTATCGGTTATCGAACAGATTCACAAACAAGGAGAACTAGATTAAAAAAATTGTCAGCTGGGTACTTATTTCTTATTGCAAAAGTAACGGTTTCTTTAATTGAAAACTAAAATTGATTTTAATTTGGTAGTAAAAATAAGAAAAAAGATGCTTGTTTGTTTGTTGTTTAATATTAAAACATTTCTCAATATTTGTCTAGATTCGACCTTATTGAAGTTAATCAAAAACTGGGTTTTAGCGGGGCTTCAGGTCAATAAATCTTACTAATTTATTTGTAGATTTTAAATCATAGGCAGCACAAAAGGTGAGCAGGTCTTCTGTATAGCATTTCAAAACCACCAAGTTCTACCATCAGCAGATTTCGCTAAAGAATCCACAGTTGTAATGGCCATACCATATCTTCAACGCTAAAAGTAGTTGGGAATGCAAACTACATGAAGCGAAAAAGAACGGCAAAGCTTTCATACCCTTGGGCGCCAGCTTGTGCTTCCTATGATTTAAAACAGTACAAATAAATTAGTAAGATTATTGACCTGAAGCCCCGCTAAAACCCTGTTTTGATTTCTCAATATTTTTTTTACCGAAAAAGTCTTTTA